>NW_023458696.1:132346-145337 GCF_013731165.1 Rhagoletis pomonella
GGCTTTTGTTACGTACTCACCATAATTGATCGCTACACCAGGTGGCCAGAGGCAATACCCTTAATTGACATCACTGCTGAACATGTCGCAGAAAAACTAATATCTGGTTGGGTTTCACGTTTCGGCGTTCCACTGCGTATTTCAACGGATCAAGGGAGGCAATTCGAGTCGACACTATACAGAGAGTTCACAAAATTGCTTGGCATCCAAACTATTCGTACAACAGCATACCATCCTCAAGCGAATGGGATGATTGAAAGATGGCACCGCACTTTGAAGGCTGCCATTATGTGCCGTAAGACAAAGGAACTATTCTTCTTGGTCTTCGATCCACATACAAAGAGGATCTTCGATGCACACCGGCAGAAATGGTATATGGCACTGCACTCACGCTACCAGGCCAATTCTTCGTTGAGTTTGATAAACATGTCATCCAGTCAGATTTTGTCAAGAGTTTGAGATAGCATATGTCCCAACTGCGTCCTACACCAGCATCAAACCATTCAAAAGAAAAAATTTTCATCGATTCGGAATTAAAAACATGTACTCACGCGTTTGTCAGAAATGACTCTGTTCGACTGTCGTTGACACCACCTTATAATGGTCCCTACGAAATCGTCAAAAGAAATGATAAGTGTTTTGACCTCATCATCAACGGCAGTAAAAAAACAATAACAATTGATCGCTTGAAAGCTGCATACACCACAATTGATAAATCCTTCGAATCATCAGAAGAGTCATCTCTTCCGATACCAATTTCCAGTTCTAAAACTTCTGAGGAACTTTTCGGCCAGAAAGAGGTGCCACAAACATCTTCAACAACGAAAGCATCAACAACAACAGAGGCAGACTCGTCACAAAAATTTGCAAGATCTGGTAGGAGAGTTAGATTTCCGGATCGTTTAAATTTGTAATGTTACTGCTCAATCAGTTTGCAATTTCTTTAGTGATCTCATGTAAAAGTAAACATCACAATTTTCGTTAATTAATTAATGTAACTAAAATTAAGATTTGCATAGCAAGTATTATCTTCTTTCATTTTAACTGTCTTACATTTTAAGCTCTCATCAAAGTTTACTTCTAAGTATATGTATGTAATATTTCATTCATGATCCACACTTGCTCAGGCAAGTTGCATTACCATTGTATAACTTCATTTATACATATTGAATTTTATATTCGTTCCATTGCTCTCACTGAACGGGGAGTACTGTGGGAGGAGTGTGAACACACCTTTACGCTAAAGTGAGAACTCCCCATAATACTAAAAGTTCAACACAAAATCTTTTCATAGAGATGTGTATAAAGTATCACCGCTGCAGGTTAGCAGCTCCTTGTAAATATGTATATCGAGATGTAAAATTATCATTAGCTAAGGGCCGTTTGCACCATGTCTAGTTAACGCTAACTGGAGGTACATCCTTCAGTTAAGCTCGTTAACTGCTTTATCGATCACATGTTATATGATGGGTGTCGATAACGTCGATAAAGATGTTTAACTGGTAGTTAGAATTAACTAGACATGGTGCAAACGGCCCTAAGAGTATTCAAATAGGACGGACGTTTTTTTTTTCTAGAACACAAACCGTGTAGTTTTTCTTTACTTAAGCTATTGATGGCACCCGCCATTAGACCAATGATTTTATGGTATTCAAAAGTTGTATTGTTTATGTACATACTTTTACGTATTTTACACTTTTACAAATTGATTCCACGTGCACATGTACTGCATTTAACGCAAATATGTATGCACACATTTTAAGGTATCATCTTAACAAAAAGCATATTTAAGTTATTATTAATGGATAAAAGAGACATTTTCTTTGAATTCAGTACTAAAATTTGACATTTTAATAGCATTCCAAGTGCTTATCAAAACTTTACGACAAGATTTGACCATTTATCTTAATATTATTCAATTTTAATTATTGCTTGTAAAAATACGGTTTATATTTTAAGAAAAGCCGTACAAATCCAGGGTTCAAACTTTGTGCAACATTAAAAAAACCAACACACTTTCGTAAAAATTTCGAGCTTTTTAATTCGATTTCCTAGATTTATTTTGAGTGTGCGGTTTTTAACCCATGATTTGCTTGCCCTTGGTTTGTCGGTCCAAACAGGAATCTTTATTTAAGGTTGATGCATAGCTCGTTTCCAATGGATGGTGGCAAGAAAGTGGCTGACTTACGTGTAATGATTTTGTATTACCGGCTTATGGTGATTCAATTGCTGTCAAATGAATAGTCCCGATTTGATGCTCACAACTTCTTTATTCTACGCAACAACATGGCTGGGGATTTGCCGGAATGAATGTGACGGCACCTTTTGCCTCTATTAATTTCCACTGAGGGGTGAGTATCGACTCCCCCCGAAAGTCGGCAGCTTTTAATACAAGCTTTTAATCCACTTTAATTACTTGGTTGTAATTCCGTTCTTGCAAGGACTGATTAGTGTGGTTCGCTCCGTGTCCAATTCCAAAAAGCAAATATATTTTTCTCGCCTCGTGGTATGTGACCACCGATTCTTTTATCGTATGTCAGTGTGCGCGTTTTAATAGTGGCCATGTCAATTCGTGTATATACTGATATAATGGTTCGTGTCTTGAATAACTATTGGTTACGTACATTCATCTGGCAATCCCCCCCATTTTGAAGTTTAGCTTTGACAGTTTTGTTATGTTTACATTTCTCATAACCGTTCTTATGTCTATTATTTGGCCAATAAAAATAATAGATCATTATCCCCCTCTCATCTTCAGCGACACGTTAACAAAAAAACCTGTGGAGCGTTTAGTAGGGGCATGAGAATGGTGGTTCGAATGCGATTCACGCCCTGGACCCCTTACATCGAAATCGTTCTACATGATCTTCGTCAACACCATCCTGACTCGTTCAGTTCGCCTCTGAGCGCATTAGTTTCGGTACGCATTACATAAGCTACGGTAGATGAAAGGCATTGGTAAATGATTTGGTTATGAATCTTTTCTTGTTTGCTTTGATCGATTTACCTGCAATGTACTGAGGATATAATATAACAAAACTATGGATATAACCAAACTAAACTTAATTAATTTATTCAAGCCGGGTACCCTGTAATAAGGCAGAATCAATGGAGTATGAAGGCCCGCCATATATACATCGAAATTCTTGAGAAGGCGAATGTACTGAATGAGTTAACGTGTTGTGATTTAATCGGCGGAATAATTGCCAAGCACTCGGTGTTTAGCATCGATCAGTTCATATAAATTCGAACCAAGTTTCCGAGAAACATAGGCTCTAATTTTTGTGGGGCTAGTTTTTGTGCATAGCCATCTCCGGCCACGGACTGTTTAGGATTGGGAATGTACACTTTCGAGCCTATCTCGAAATGGCGTTCTCTTTTGCGGGTCAATGCCCGTTGTGCGGTTTGTTGATATTGTTCGAACTGTTTGTCTCGAATTTCATCAGCCAGAACTTTACGCTGTTCCACATCCTGTGTATGGTATGAATTTACATCCAATAATAATTTATATTCGTTTCCATCTTTCACATATTCACGACCAGTGTGCAGGAAATATGGCGTTTAGCCCGTGGCTGAATGCACTGAAGTGTTAGTATCATGAAAACACGAGAAAGATTATTTTCCCAGGAGGTGAACATTCCGGCGTTTTCATGTGTTTGATGTTATAATCGGCGCAAAGCTTTGCGAAAGTTTGACTGATGAATTGAGTACCGTGAATATATGTCGAAGATAATTGACTACGGATATGGTGTTTGCATTTTTCATGGGCTGCGCCCAGACATATCGCGAGTAATAGTCGATGGCTACGAAGATCCATTGGTTACGATTTTTGACATGGGTTTACCGACGAAGTCAATCGATAATTGCCTACCAGGTCGGTTTGGTTCTCTATATTCGCCGTGAGTTGTTTTGGTGCTCTCATTACTTGGTTTAATGCGGTGGCATAGTTCACATTGCCGAACGTACTGGTAAAACGACTCATACATGTTTGGCCAGTAATAGCGTTGTGAGATACGATTTCCATCGAGGACTTTTGCTCTGTCAGAAGATGGTACACAAAGTGTCCACAGTATTTCCGCACTTTGATTGGAAAATTTCAATCGATGATATAGAAGGTTGTTCTCGATTTTATATCTATCTAATTGTTGTTTTGAGGCCATGGCATGCATTTTGTTGTACCATTTATCGCACGTGTTTGGGTCAATGTTGATCACGGATGTGATTGGGATCCGATTAACGTGAAAATTACTCGGAAGGTCAATTGGATTTCTACGAACGATGTTGAGAAGAGCAAAAGAACGAGATAAGGCTTCAGGAAGTTCCAAATGTTTCCTGGTTTTTTGAATAATTTTGAGATCGTATGGTGATAATCGGATCGCCCAACGACATAAACGGCCAGTTGGGTCTTTGAGAGTTTGTAACCAACGCAAAGCTGCATGGTCCGTTACCACTACCAATTCACGACCCTCAAAATATGGACGGAACTTTTCGACCGCTAAGAGAACGGCTAGGGATTCCCGTTCTGATGCTGCGTAATTTTGTTCGGCTTTCGAGAATTTCCTAGAAAAATACTGAACCACACGTTCATTCCCATCATGTTCTTGTACTAGAACAGCTCTTGCTACGATAAGCGAGGCATCGGTATAAACCTTGAATGGTTTTGAATAATCGGTCATAGTCAGAACGGGAGTGGAAGTTAAACACTCTTTGAGTTTTAGAAAGGCTTGTTCAGTTCAATGGGTCCTTTTCGGTTTCCTTTATACAATTCACAAAATTTACGGTACCAGTCTGCTGCACCAACGAACCGCCTGACTTCTTTTGCCGTTTTGGCCGTGCAAATTCAACAATCGCTCGAATACGAGATGGATTCGCAGATAAACCCTCTTGAGACAAAACGTAGCCCAGGAATTCCAATCGTTTACAACAAAAATTCGATTTGGATGTTGAGATGGTTAAGCCGGCCCCAGCCAGACGTTTTGCAACGATAGCCAATATCTTAACGTGTTCTTCAAACGTCGAAGTGAAAACTATGATATCATCTACATATGCGAATGCATGTGGAACCAAATCACGGAAAATTTTATAAATGAGAATGGCTAATGTAGCGGGTGAATTTCTCAACCCCATCTTCATGCGACGAAAAGCATAAAGTCTGTTGCCGAATGCAAAAGCGGTTTTCAGTTGACTCGATTTTGCCAAAGGTATTTAGTTGACTTTAGTCGTGCTAAAATTTGGTTAGTATCCGTAATTGGATAGGCATTTGGAATGGTAATTTTATTCAGCTCTCTCGCGTCGAAGCATACGCGACACGTTCCGTCTTTCTTCTTTACAGTAAGAATTGGTGACCGCCAAGGGCTATCTTCGAAGGTCATAATGATGTCGCGACTACGCATTTTATCCAATTTGGCTTGAACTTGTTCAGCCACATATGGCGATACTGGATACTGGCGTTTCATGACGGCACCTTTAGCTGTATGTTTTAAAAATCGTTGAACTTTCTCTTCGTTCTGCACCAGTTCGAAAAAGAAGGCCTCAAACAATGTCCGTCCCATAATTGGGTGTTTCAGTGACATAGGTACGACAAGAGTTGGCACCAGTCGGGTAAGACTACCGACCGTATATAATACATCCACTTTACCAATGGCCTTAAATGAAATCGAATTATCGGCAAGACCAATGAAGGTTTTGGTAGGTTGCAACTGCCCGCATCTGTACTTCTCATAAAATGTTTGTGAAATGACTGTGACTTCGGCTCCACCATTCAGTAAAACCGTATGAGAATGGTTGTTAACCATAACCATGAGATAATCGCGACAATCGTTCGGAATGTTATATGACAAACATTTCTCTGAGATAAAGAAAACATCGCGAAGTCGTGGTTGGTTAACTTGATTGGCTGCGTCTTGCTGGTTAGTAGGGACTGGAGTTGAAGTAGGTTTGGTAATTGGTAGTGTTCGTTCAGAACATTTAGTTGATGGTTCTTTGCCATCCCTTTGAATTTGATTAGATTCATTAAGAATCAGAGTAGAATTATTATTGGAATTCGGGACTGAAGATTTGTCGATTTGTAGAGGGACTTCGGTAGAGTGCGGATTGTTGGAGATTTAGATAAAGTTGTGGACTCTGAGTACGATGGACCACTATTCCCAATCGACTCCCTTACGCGTTTTTTGAACACGAGCATTGATCGGACGTAATCCCTGGTCGTGTACATTTGTAGCAGATCACCAAATTCGATTGGGTTCGACACTTTTTGAAGTGATGGCCCCACACGAGACATTTTGCACATCGTACATTTTCGTCGCCCTCAACAGCGAGAAATGGGTCGACGATAGTTCCTACTTTCGTATCATTCCCCTTTGGATTTTTGTCATTTTTATAATCCTCGACTGGTTTCGAATACCTACGTTTCTGAGATGCTTTAATTGGTTTCTTTTGCTTGTTCACGTATGCACATTCCCTATCATCGGAGTCGGATCCAGGAAACGAAGCGGTATATTCCGAATGTGAAGACTCATCCGGTGAATCATGTATTGCCGAGTTCACGCAGATGATCGGATAAGGTACCAATGTTGATATCGAGGTGGTCCCGTTCATCCAAACCACAGGAATTACCCTGCAATTGGAATGCCAAGTCATCGATATGTTTCAGCAGTGTTTGCGAACGTGGATCGAATTTAATCTGTGCATATGACATTATTACTTGGGCCTGAGTATGTTTGTTGAGGAAACGAGCACGAAGTTTCGTGCAAAAATCTTGATAATCTCCGAAGTTTCTCAGTTCGGTGAAGTACCATTGTCGAGCGGCCCCCGTGAGTGTGGGCACCAAACGCGTAACCAATTCGTGGTTGGGTACTCCAATCTTATATCGAAATGAGCCAATAATAGCCAAATAATCTTCAACCGATAGAAATTTTTCATTCACATGAACGCCATCGAATTGAGCACGTCCTATCCATGATGGTAAGCCTCTGAATTTCCTATCCATTGCATCCGCTTGGGCAGATTCGTCGAATATAGTGGCTTGATTTGGTCGTGATTGTGGTAGACCAGATAGCGAATAATTCGGATATAAATGAGATGGTTGATTAATTGGTTCTTGGATATGTGACGTTCTAAGACCACTTTAGGTATTGATCGTATGAGTTTGTAAGGTTGAAGGACCACCCAAAGAACCATGCGGAGGATCCACCGAGGGTGGTATCCAGGTATAATTCCAGGTCGTTTTGTGTCTGCAACTGAATCCGATCACGGATCATTTGCTGTTGCATCTGTGTTTGGGCTCTCAGCAACTCAGACACCATTACAGACAGTTGGTGTAATGAGGGTGTTGGTTCCGTTCCGCCTGACACTGAATTGAGAACGGCTGGTTGAGCATTTGAATTGACGATACTGGTGGTCAGGGTATACCGTGGTTCAGTTGCCTGAACCTAAGTCGGTATATTCTGGTTTGGAATCGAATCTGGTATGGTTAAAGGTCTGATTATGCATACTTCGCATAACTTCGCACAACTTTTTAAACGTAACACAAGTTTATAAAACTTAAGGCTGATTATGCTTCGCATAAAACCAAATTTATCAGTACTACCAACCTTATACATCGAAGCAATAGGGTTATTCACGGTGTGTGAACAAAAACAGCTGATTGTTGGTTTCTTTAGGTAAATAGATTTGTTTACAGAAAAATTCATTTAAGAGGTTTTAATGGAGTATGTTTGTAGTCCAAATTAAGTTTTTTGCAGTTCGACATAATTTTCAATACAATATCTGTCAAAATACGTAATTAATTACATATATTAAACGCTATATTTACTAGAGAGTATAAAAATACCTTTCATTTGATATATAATATTATATAGATAGGTTTAATGACAACTGCCAACAGCGAAATAAAACAACTGTATTGATACTTTAATATAAAATAAAAATTTTTAATAAAAAATTACACGATATTTTCTTCCAAATGTTCGCCTGCCGAGCTTTTTTTCTTTTAACTTATCATATTTTAATATTTTTAGTGATATTACCAACGATTTTTTTATTATAATTCATATATTTAAAGGTTTGTATATGCTCTTTCTTATCTTGTGCATATATTTTAATAAAGTTAGTTACGTACTTTTTTAAGAAAAACAAATTTGTAATAAAATAGGTTTTATTTTAATATTACATCAAACGACTTTTAATTACTTTTTCAATCATATCCATACTTTGAAAATTGGTTAAAAACTTTTCAAAATATAAGCTTTCGAAAATATTGAAAATTCCACGCTTACCGTACGTGAACTCCCCTAATACGCTTTCCATGCATCTCTGTAAAAATATTGCTATTGGTACCACTGCAATTGAAATGTCACTTAAGAAAACGTGAGGCAAAATCTAAACTCAACAGATCGCTAATTTTTTACAAGTTCTGCTAATTTCTGAGTAATGGAATACATACAAAATGCATTCAACAGATCTTCAACTGACAGTTTGAAATTTATGCGAAGTTATGCGAAGTATGCATAATCAGACCATAAGGGTAAATATTGTGATGGAACAGTATTTTGAGTTGAACTCATCGTTCCCCGTTCATTCTCAAAACCATGGTAGGTCGAGTTCAAACTTAATTGGGGATCGCACGTCGGGATTCCCGTATTCGGTGAAGACATCCGAAGCTCACGAATTTCCGACTCATATTTTCCGATCAGATCTGCCTGGCGTGACGCCGACTCGGGTTTTAACTTCAACCGAGCGGTTCGATAACAATAATGTATCATTTGATGAAGACGACCCCGAGGTGTTAACACCTCATTCGCCTTCAGTTCCCGATATGCTCTCTCACATATTTCCAACTCATTCATTTGGTGTATGGCATGTGATTTTATCAACCATGGTTGGCCAACGTAAGCAGATATTTTACCATTGAGGGCGGCTATTTCACTGTCGGTCCATTGAACTGGCGCTGGATATAGGTTATATATCTCCCCTTCGATCTGTCGCTGTTCGTCTGTCAAATAAGTTGACCGCGAATGGGAAACAATTCCATGTTCAAAGACTCAAATACCAAGTTGTAAATTCCGATTATTAAAAAATTCTGCCAACGGTAGACGTAAAGTCCGTGCTATTAAAGTCTATGTTATAAGATGATGGTACTCGATTTAAAATCAGTACAGTATTTACTTCAGTTTATTATTTATTATTATTATTATTTTATTCTATGAGTATGTCGTTTTGAATATCCACTTTCAAAAATAATGCCGCATAAATCGATCACTATTTGAATATTGCTTTCAATCTAATTAGTTTAACAAAAAATTCCCGCTCAATTGGTTGTATATCTCATGTGATTTTCGGTCCAAAATTTTGTTTAATATTATACCGAACGTGGGCTGAGAATGACGTTTAACGCACTACCTCGATTTTTTTTATGGACCAAGTTGATTACTCCCGGGATGCAGCGAAGGCCTTGATTACTTGGGAGAATTAACTGTATCTCCTTCGGTCCCTTCTGTCGCCAACAAGGTACGCAACAAAGATCAAGACTATCCACCCCCGAATTTACCGGAAGACCAAATCAGACTGAGAATATTCAACCAGTTTGAGAATGTTAAACGAGATTAATTTGATACGATTTTCAAATATTATTGGGAATGAATACCCAAAGAAATGACAAAAATAAAGAAAATTAATAGTTTGGTTCAATTAATATTGACCGTGTTATCGGTTACGTAGCTTGAACTTATACCGAAAGACGAAAAGAAAAATGATCAGTTCAAAAATCTTGACCGTCGATGTGTGGTGTTACTTGATTAAAATATTCAATTAACTTGCTTTTCAGAATTGGCGAACTGAACTGAACGAGAATGGTTATGACTGCTGATCAATGGTGTTCGCATCGCAGATCGATCACCATTCACCCCCGCGGAATTAAATAATCAAAATATCCCCAAAAATTTTGATTGAAAACGAGCTCCAATAAAAATCAATTAAATCATGCCGTGTGAAGACTGAGGACGATATTGATTTACAGTGATTATGAATTCAAAAGATAATTATTTGATTCAATCTCAATGATGATTTATAATAGCAGAATTTCTAAAAGAAAAATTTATCAAAAATCTAATAAACTCGAATATGTATAGTTCACCGACGTACAATTTTGCGACCTACAAAATGAGAAAACGACTAAAAGGTTTAAATTTTTCCTTAAATATAATTTTATGATGTATCAAATTGATTCGATGATGAAATTGCTATTTTCCCTCAGCTGAGCACGCGGTTATTGTATGCCGGCTTAAGTGTGGTTATGTTCAACGAAAAATTATTATTTTTCACCCGTTTAGTTGGTCGCCAATGATTTGCTTGACCTTGGTTTGTCGGTCCAAACAGGAATCTTTATTTACGGTTAATGGATAGCTCGTTTCCAATGGATGGTGGCAAGAAAGTGGCTGACTTACGTGTAATGATTTTGTATTATCGGCTTATGGTGACTCAATTGCTGTCAAATGAATAGTCCCGATTTGATGCTCACAACTTCTTTATTCTACGCAACAACATGGCTGGGGATTTGCCGGAAGGAATGTGACGGCAACTTTTGCCTCTAGTAATTTCCACTGAGGGGTGAGTATCGACTCCCCGAATGTCGCCAGCTTTTAATACAAGCTTTTAATCCACTTTAATTACTTGGTTGTAATTCCGTTCTTGCCAGTACTGATGAGTGTGGTTCGCTCCGTTTCCAATTCCAAAAAGCAAATATATTTTTCTCGCCTCGTGGTATGTGATCACCGATTCTTTTATCGTATGTCAGTATGTATATTTATTATACTAAAATTGAATGGGCTAAAAACTAAAGAATATTAATAAAGCTCGAAATTTTTACGAAAGTATTTTGGTTTTTGGAAGTTTCGCAAAGATTTAATCTTGGGTTTATACAGTTTTTCTTAAAGAATATATTATATTTTATAAACAGATAATTAAAATTAAAGAATAATAAAATAAATAGTAAAATCTTGTCAATATGTGAGTGCCGTAAAGGTATTATATTTAAGAAAATCTCTTCTTATAACTAACGAAGACTTTGTTTCTATATGAAGCTGACTTCGACATTTTGTTTTAATAAAACTTAGTATCGAAAAGTTTCTTTAAAAATTTGCCTAGGCTATATTATACTGGTTCGTTCAAGCCATTTTTCAAAACTTACAAAGGCAAATACGAACAGGCGAACAAAAGAGAATACAAAAAATTTCTTGCTGTGAATTTTCAGAGCTATATATTTTTAGTATTCAATACAAGATTTTACTAAAAAGTACTGCGTAGTAGGAAAGTATATTGTAAATGAAATTGTTCAAACAAGTACAATTGTACCAAAAATGCCAACACTGTTCTGTATACATATTTATTTTTATTTTTTAATTTTTTACTCTTCGCTAAAGCACTTCTACCAACGCTTGGCTTACCAAATTTATGCCAATTGATAAAATTTTGCGATTTAAATACATTTTCAATAATGTAAATAACGATTCGTGTTGAATCGAAAATCGCCTCGTCTGAATAGGGAAGGCAACTTTTTCACTTTCAACTTCTCATTCAACTTCGTATTCAACTTTTGTTGCCTGTAAAATCGTCGCGTGCGAATGCCCTATAAAACTATGTTCCCATTAGCGTAATTTAGAGGTCAATCTTAATTTACGCATAAATTAAGTACAAACTAAGTAATTTCGCCTTGTAAAGTCTCTCAGTAAATTAAGTTGAAAGTACGTAGTTTATCTTAAACCAAGAACCAAATCACGAACAAATCTGTGTCGGCTCTAATTTTATCGATAATAATCGAAAAAAGTATTGTCCCATAACTCATATGTCATTTTGTTTGGACGATTTTGTTTTTAATAAACAACTAAAAATGGAAAAGAAATTTTACAAAAAAAGAAATTTATGGGGAGAAGGAAGTGAAAGTCTCCTTATAGATGTTTGGAGAACAAAAATTGATGAGCTGAGAGGTGTTCGCAAAAACAGCCACATCATGGAGAAGATGGCGTTGGAGTTGCAGGAGCTTGGGGTTATGTGCACTCCAAGCGAAATAAAAACGAAAATGCACAATCTGACGGCGAGATATAGGTGAGACTTGACTCCATTATTTAAATAAGATTTTTTTTATCACACGATATTTCAATTCAGGAAGGAGAAGAAAGAAATCGGACCATCGGGTGGGGCACCTTCTAAATGGCCTCTTTATATGGAGATGCATCAGCTTTTAGCACCGTACAAAAGCTACAATTCTGAAACCCTGGTCGAAGAGGGCACAAATGGTGAGATGCTTTGCATTTTAGGCCCCTGGGAAAACCTCCGAGTATATTTCTGACATGAAAAAACCGCTTCTCATAAATATATTCGCCGTTCCGAGTCAGCGTAAAACTGTAGGTCCTTCCCTCCCCTTTGTGTGACAACACCAAGGCGCACGCCACGAATCGGAGGAGAAGCTCGGCTGAAAACTAACAAATTACGTTAGAGCCAATCTATTATTATCAGGTATGTTCTGCAAATGATTTCAAATCGGTGCGATTTGCAAATTATTGTTGTAGGTATATTTGAAATCAAATTATTAAATGTATCAAATGGAAACTGCTAAAAACACATCCTTTACTTTATAGCCGTCGTTTTACTGCCAAATGTTTCACTCTTTTGTTATAAATCCTCCGAAATAGATTTCGTAAATCGCGCCGATTTGAAATCATTTGCAGAACATACCTGTATGTTATTATTATCAGTTTATTTTATGTCAGAATCATAAACATTAACAAATACAAATTTACCTTTTATATGAATGCGTGAACATTTTATTTAAAAATGTTATAATATTGTTGTACAATCAACCGATTGTAATGAAGGAGCACCCTAACACCTTCTCTGCTTTTCAACTTTCTTGGTACTGCAAAAAGAAAGTGGAGAAAAGAAAAACATTACAAATTCAACAGTCACCGCGCGCACACGGGAAAACGGCCACCGGAAA
>NW_023458696.1:145347-156986 GCF_013731165.1 Rhagoletis pomonella
GTTCGCTTTCTTCCTTTTCAGGACGACATCTCAAGGAAAGGCCATAACTGGAAACGACAGCAACACGAAGCCTAATGTTAGCGCCACATTCTAAAATAATATAATACGCAAATGCATACAGCCGTAGCGCCAAACCGCCACACACTCAATATTATGGCGTAGAATACACTGCAGGCCGCACTATTCAGTACGCCCTTGCAGGGGGGCGATTGTAATGAAGGAGCACCCTAACACCTCTGCTTTTCAACTTTCTTGGTACTGCAAAAAGAAAGTGGAGAAAAGAAAAACATTCCAAATTCAACAGTCACCGCGCGCACACGGGAAAACGGCCACCGGAAGTTTAACGGAAACAAATATAGCTTTGTATACATATGTTCTTATACGTATTTTAGTTATTAAAAATAAAAATATTTATAACGTTTAAAATATAAACTGCGAGTGGTTTTATTTAAAGGGAACGCGAGAAAATCCTTGTCGCGTTGCCAATTATATTTCTAATGTTATCTTCTAATATAATAATAATACATTTCAGCAAAATGTTAAGATTTACGTGAGCTGGACCGATTTAAAAATACCTTCCAAACTGGAGTTTTTTATAAATAAAAATTGTTTCAAAAAGGTTTTTTTTTTTTAAAAATCTCCTGAGATGACAAATCATGCTAAGCTTAAAAAATTTATATAAAAATATACAAACAATTTTTCATGGGAATCATAATGACATTTTTTATGCTGTTTTTTTTTAACTGTTTTCAAAGATTTGTTTAAGAAAAGAATGATTCCGTTGATCATTTTTTTTAAATATTTCTATGCAAATTTTTTAAGCTTAAATTGTTTTGTTATCTGAGGTGATTTTTTGCAGAAAAATACTTAAAAATATTGTTTTTATTCACAAAAAACACACTTTTTGGAGGTATTCTCAAATCGGTCCAGCTCACGTAAATCCTAATATTTTTTCGAAATATTTTGGGGCAAGTCTTAAAATAAAATAGATTTTATAATTTCAATGGGAAAAAAGTACCGATTTTTTTATGAAGAGTGATGTAGTATAATGTACATATGTATGTACTTTTTAAATTACAGATAATAGTGAAATGGTGGCACTATCTATAGAGACATCATCGGGCGATCTTTATGAATGTGGTGTTTCTCCCACTTCGCTTTCCGATTGTGCAACCCCAACACCGTCGACATCAGCAGCTGCCCGTGCATCTGGAAAGAAAAATTTTCAAAAGAAATTTTTAGAAAAACTAGATAAAATTGAAAAGGAAATGGAAAAATGTAGTAAAGATTTGAGAGAAAGTGATATAGATTTAAGAGAAACCAGTAAAGCATTTTTAAAAAATGAAATGATAAGAACTCAAATTTTAGATGAATACGTTAATGATAACAAACAAGTAAATAAGGCAATCATTGAATTTTTACAAAAGAAATAAGTATTGATATTTATACTACTTTTTTAATAGTTGAAGTGAGTTCTTGCTTTTGCATATAAATGAATTAATTTTTTGTTCTAGTAAACACAATATGTGGACAGTGAATTGCGAACGAAACTCGGATGTTTATTTTTCAAGTTTACCATATTTTTTAACAATGAAAACAAAGTTAATTCAATAATATAGACCATATAAATTAAAGGTTAAAACTTTGTGCGAAATTCGTTAATTAACAAAATTCAAAAATGTCAAAATCTCAAACTTTTTATCAGTTTCCAAAAAGATTTTGAATATGCATAGCTCATTCAAAGGTGCACTTTTTTATACTGAAATTATTTGAGCTAAAAAACTTCCCAGCATTATCTAGAAATTCTGATTAAAAAGTTAGAGATTTTGATATTTTTGATTTCTGTTAATTAACGAATTTTGAACAGAGTTTGAAGCTTTGATTAACATATCGTTGGCTTAGTTCGCAAACGTGCTAAGTCCACTTTTTATGTAAATTGAGATTTTGATGCAGTAAGATAGCATAACTGAAAATACATCATTACCAAAAAAGAAAATTACCGTAATGTCGTTTTTACTTGTTGTTATGCATTGGTACGCATATGTGCTAAGTCCAAAAAATCAAAAAAATATATATACACGCCTGTCCGTGTACACTCGTGTAATTCGAGATATCTCAGCGAAATTTGGTATGTAGCTTGCCCTTTATCCAAGGTAAGTTGGTATTAAAAATGGGCGAATCTGAATGTAACCACGCCCATTTCCGATATAAAGGTATTTTCTAACGATGCAAAAACTACGATATTTCAGTAAATATTGGATGCAAATTGTTCAAAATTAGTATGTGAAGTAGATTTTTTGTAAAAAATATTATTGTGCAATTTTTGGAAAATGGGCGTGACCCCGCCCACCAATTATGAAATGCAGCATCTCAGTAGCCCATTCACCAAACTCGGTACGAGCCTTATTTAGGGTCTAGCTAAGAAATCTTTTGAAAATCTAATTCACTTAAAATCGATGATCGCGATAACCACTCAGCAGAAAATTATATTATGATACATTTTTGGATAATGGGCATGGCGCCGCCCACTTATGACCACAAATTTGTAACTTGGTAACCGATTTATCAATTTCTACCAAACTCTGTGCACTTAATAAACCTGGTACGGAAAAGCAATTCGTTGAAAATTATTCAAATCGGACCAAAATTACATTCGCTTCCCGTATATCTAACGATAAATTTCAGATCTTTTAACAATAAATAAGACTGCGTGACACCGCCCAATTTATGACTACAAGGTGTATTTCGGTAGCCACTTTAGCGATTTCTACTAAACGTGGTTCAATTATTTCATTGAGTTTAACTCAGGATATTATCGAAAACGTTTGAAATCGGGAAAAAGACCCTGCTTACGACAGTATTTGATACCTGTGCCGGGTTTCGCCCAAACTTTACCTCTTTACTTGCTTTTAATTATTTTCCTTTATAAATGGTACATAAATTTACGACTTAAAATAGTTATTTTTGTTAATAGCAATGAAATAAAACTGTATTACGTTATAATTCATTTTAAAACAATAAAATATATTTAAAGTAAACAATTAAAATCTTTTAACAATAAAAAATAATGGAAAAAGAGGTTCATAGAAAATGTGCTAAGTCCACATTAAAAGAATAAAATCTTAAAGAGAAAATGTAGTAAGTCCTAAAAGGGCCTATAAGTCTGCAACAGCTTTATTTTGAAATTGGCCGATTATTGGTACTAAAACAAGACGAAGTAAGGAATAAAACTGCATTTACAGATTAGAAAAATATTGACAACAAAAAAAGTTAGACGGTTTTTTGTCCCTCCTGAAAAATAAAAAATAATGGACTTAGCACGTTTACGCACTAAGCCAACGATATAAGGTCTATGTTATTAAGTTTGCTGTATTTATATTAAAAAATTAAAAAAAACTGATAAACTTTGTAATATTAACATCCGAGATCCGTTCGTAATTCATTGGCTATGTTTTTGTTGATACAATTACTTGTAGTTAAGTTTTGGTTTTTACAATGAGTTGAATTGGGTTTTTGTTTTATTATTTTAATATACTGAAGTATTATTTTGTAACAAAAGACTGAATTAATAAAGTATTTATTAAAAAAAAATACCAGTTAAAATTAGCTCTACTTACAAAAAAAGGTAGCTAGACTATTTCGAATTATTTCTGCACTATTTTGACGATCGTTGACAGACATTTCTTGTTGTGGATATTGACGATTCCTTTCTATATCCTGCAAAGCGGACATCCATTATCGTTAATGTTGTCATTTCTTTCGTTTAAGAAGTTGTGCAGAACACAGCATGCTTTGATAATAGCATTCGTATTTTCGACTTTATTGTCTATACCTTTGCCTATTCGTCGGAATAGGGCCTTAAGATGACCAAAGGCATTTTCAACAACCCTTCGCACTTTCGAAAGCGAATAGTTAAAACTTTTTCCCCTTTCATTTTGCATTATTTGGAATGCATAAGGCTTCATCAATATTTTGCGAAACGAAAAGCTGAGTCTCCTACTATGAAAACCGGCACATCAACATCTAAAATAGTTCTACTCATTTCGTGAAGGTGAGAACACTGTTCTAATTGCGCCTTCAGCGTTGGTGACTCAAAAATTTGGGAATCGTTACACCGTCCTGGACTACCAACATTGATATAAACAAATCGGTATCTAAAAATTCATATGTATGTATATGATGTATCGTCCTCATAACTAAAATAAATGGTCGTACCTTGCATCAACTAACGCGAGTAGGATGGTGGAATACCACCCTTTGTAATTATGATAGTCCGTGGCATCTTGTCTAGGAGGATGAATCTCAATATGACAACCGTCTGCAAGGTTTAATTAAAAAGTTATTGACACATACATTGGTACAAAAACGTAGATTTATCCCACCAATTGCTCCCATGCACTGAGGAAAGCCAATAATTTCGAATCCCTGGACTAATTCGGCAATTTTTTGTCTCGTCAATGGAAAAGTTGGCATGAAAGTTGGACTTAAAACCTTCCAAGTCTGAATACAAAACTCCTTAACTATTCCACATACAGCGGACTTTCCAACTCCAAACGTGTTTCCTATGGTGCGATATTCTGCCGATGATCCCAATGCATACAAAGCAATGGCTACCCGTTTGTGTAAAGTGATAGCCTTACGTAAAGGGGTATCCTCTTTTTCCAACACTCTTAAATATCCACACAGCTCAAGGAACGTACTTATCTTCATTTTAAAATTGCTCTTAAAGAACACGCCACCATTCACTTGACAGTCTACTTCCCAAAACGTTTGGGAACGTTCCTTTGGAAATGAAAAATTGTTAATAAACCTTAGTATAGAGGTGCACAAGCATACTAACTTTTCTCCAATATAATCGGGATTGCTTAGAAAGGTATTGAGCAGACGACAACAACAAAAAATATTGTTTCCTCAACAAAAACATCTTTTTAATAATAGTAGAACGCCGCTTCTGCAATAGATGCAAATACTTTCTGCTGGTGGATGCATTTTGAAATATTGGCAATGCGTTTAACTGCTTTTTAAAGGCTAATATTTCCAGAAGCTTTCTCTTTTGATCACTCATCTAAAATCTAAAAAATTACCTCAAACAACTCAGAATATAAAAATATACGCAATTAGTCACATTCGCGATCTCTTTTGGTTAAATAAAAAATAACACGGGGTTGCTACAAAGCTGTCAAGACAAATAAAGAATCGCGTGTATGAACGCACTTAATTTAGTGAGGTATTTTAATCGAAACTAAGTATTTTATGTTGGTAATGTGAACATAGTTTAAGGTATCACTCTAATGAGTACTTGTACTCAAAAGACTGAAAGTATCGATACCTACTCAGTATCGGCAAAGTATCGAGTACTTACTTGAATTGTTTTCATCTTCTCTTTCGAGAGATACTTTCCCTTTTTTGTTGTAAAAGGTTTATGATTACGTCTTATCATGGTTTAAAACATTGTATGTCAAAATCGAATAAAAAGTCAATAACGTTGCAGGTATAGAAAACGTATATATTTAAGTTATTTAGTAAGAATACAAAATAATTATTAATTAATATTTGTGGCACATTACCAAGGAACAGTATTGGTCATAATTTTTTCAGTCATATGAGTGTATAGGTCACCCAACATGGATAAGTTTTGGATTTTTATTTTCAAATTAGTTTTTGGGAACACTGACACATACGTGGCTCGCAATTCCAGCATGGCATCAATGTTTTAATTTAGTGAAAAGGAAAGAAGACAAGTTTTGTTTTAATTAATAATATGGTTGCTAAGTTTTTATTGAAAGTGTTTGGTTTTCGGAGAATATTTTACAATATTACCTTGTGTGAGATGAAGGGTGGTGGGTGAAAGACGTCCGTGCTTGATAGTGATAAAAAAGGAATGAACGCGCTCTTTTATAAAAGGTTTAGCGGCACCCTCAAACAGCGAACTGTATTGAGGGGAAATTAAGCTAATTTGTCTATATTAGTGGTATTCATCTAAACCGATAACTTTATCAAGCAGATAATCTTATAAGTTTATGCACTCTGTTACATGAACGACCCACTTTCTCTTTTCGTTTACACATGCGACAATAGTCGTGTTTTCTTTGGTTATAAAGCGCAGGGCCACTAACTTTATACTACTAGCACGGGGATAAAGAAATTATAGAAACTACCTCACTAAATTGGAAAAAATTATATTTACGAGATATCTATTTAAATAAATGTACATATAACATAAAGGCTATTTATTTCAAGCAAGTTATAAGAAACAATGACAGAATGTCTGTTTGTGCATGAATTCATTTGTCACGGCTACCAAACTTTGCGAATTATCAGTGAAACAAAACAAACAACGGGATAATAATTGAACCAGATCTCTATCAGGAGCATATCGTTGTTGAATTTGCGTGCAAAATTTGTATGCGGATCCCGATTATTGCCTAAGAAAACATAGCTAGAGTTGCGACAGAGTTGCATTGTCTTCAGTTTATCAAGTTTATTCAGTTAAACTCTGGATAAATTTATCAGAAATGTGTAAACGAGTTTCCATACAAATTTTGACAGTTCATTTATAAGGTTTACACAATTATAAGTTTATACGGTTTACAATGCATTTATGAGGCTTGATGAATACCCTTATTAAGTATTTGGCGGGAAATATAATGCAAAGGGTGTATGTGCATATTCGTATGCATGCACATATATGTGTATGTGTGTGCGTTTATATATTAGGGTGGTTCATCCTTTTAAAGTTTGGTTTAGGCTTATGGCCTAAACATGCCGGCCCCCTTGCTATAAGCAACATCGGTTGGGCCATTCAACCACCACACCTACATTAACAAATAAACTAAAAAAAATAAATATAAAATTGTATTCGGCTTCCTAGATATTGGAAAAAGAAGGTTAGTACGAAAGGACGTGGTTAAACATTTCTTTGCACATATGTGTATAATAAATTCAAGCAGTAAGTAGCTGGCGAGGCCGAGTCTCCAGTCTACCGTGATGCTGTATTTGAAAAAATTATAGCGGTTATAATTTTTTGAGCGTGGTCGGAAAGGCCGAGATTCCGATCCCCGTTGCGCTATTTGCTTGTACTAACTTGGGTCGGAAAGCCCAAGTTTCCGATCCCATGATGTGATCTGGCGGAATGCCTGAGTTTCCGCTCCGAGTCTTTCGTTTATGTATATCCATATACATATTTTTTGTTATTATTATTATTGGTTGTTTGGGTGGCCATTAACAATGACATTTGGTTATAATTATTGTATTTTCTATAATCCAAAGTTTAAATTCAATTGTTTAATTATACAAATTTTATGTTATGATTGGCGGATGGGAGCGATACTGTGTGATCCGCATAATATTGCATAAGGATTTGTATACAAGTGTGCAGGGTACTTTAATTCATGAACCGATACATTGGCGCGTATTCATAGTCCAGCAACTAATGCTTGAAACACAATACCCGGCGAACGGCAAATTTCGCCAGGCAGAGCGATGCCGACGATCATCTTTCGCCCAGCTAATTCGCTTACTGAAACACAAGTGGAGCGGTATCGAGCGGTTCGAATGCTGTCAGCTGATAAGGTGACCATGTTTCAAGAAGGAAGCTTTTACAACGAAGAGGGAAAATATCAGCAAGAAGAAGTTTAAAATATAGGAATAGTCTTTAAATATAACTATTAGTAAACTTACGTTTTACTAGATTAATCTCTGATAGAAAAATCTAAGGTATATTATTTTACTTTTAAACAAAAATTACGATAATTTTTAAGGTATGGTCATCATGGCCTTTTTTTGTAGTTGCCGTTGACCGCGGCGATAGAAATAAATCTAACGTCGCGAACAGTCGTCGAGCAAACTTCGTCGTTTGCTTTGGTTGTGCGCGTTCTCATATAAATCAGTGTGTTTTAATTATCTCGGCAAACATTCGCGACGAAAAATTTGCCGTTCGCCGGTGTTGTGCTTCAGCTTTAAGTCGAAACTAACAAAGTTGCAACTTAAATTTAAGTACCAACTTAAAATTTACCTCTATTCATTGTCGCATTTCAGACTTCTACTAAGTAGTTTCGACTTAGTTTACGATATAGCAAAACGTGTGTGAAAATCTACCGATTTTTCTTTACGATATTTTGGAAAAATTACATTTTTATTAAATAATATCAAGTTTGATCATCCGTTTATGTAATTTTTATTTTCATTGCATGATTATGCAAAGGAATAAGGTATAATTTTCTTGTTAATTGTGTGAAATAGCCAGAACAACAGCAGTGATGTGAAGTCGATGTTTATCGAAAGCATGCTGTGAAACATACAAATAGTAGATATCTAAATGTTATGCACAAATTTACTTTAAAAGAACTAGCGTGAAACTGACTTATTATTTGTAAATTTATCTAAATTATTCCAATTATAAAATTGTGATGTAGCTTTATTCGAATTGTAATACGCATTTAATTTCATCTTCCGATTAAAATGGATCGATCTTTGTAAATTTTAATTGGAGATTATTCAATATTATCAAAATCACCCTCTACCAACTTAATTTTTACATATTTCGCCTGTTTTCCCTTAATTTGATAAAGTACTTCTTCCTAGTTACGACTTAGTTGCAGCTGCAGCCGAAACTAAATTTTAAGTTGGTACTTAGCCAGAAAAGTCGAAACTAAGGCGACTACGAATAGCTTTAGTTGTGACTTAGGGCCGGTCACTCAATGTCTGGTTAACACTAATCTGCGGTTAAACATCGTTATCGACGTTACCGACTCCCTGTTGTATGCAGACCAGACATTGAGTAACCGGTCCTTAGAATAGTTTCGACTTAGGGCCGGTTACTCAATGTATGGTTAACACTAATCTGTTGTATGCAGACCAGACATTGAGTAACCGGCCCTTAGAATAGTTTCGACTTAGGGCCGGTTACTCAATGTATGGTTAACACTAATCTGCGGTTAAACATCGTTATCGACGACTTCGACTCCATTCATATAACAGGGAGTCGGTAACGTCGATAACTATGTTTAACCGGAGATTAGTGTTAACTAGACATTGAGTAACCGGGCCTAAGTCACAACTAAAGCTATTCATAGTCGCCTTAGTTTCGACTTTTCTGGCTAAGTACCAACTTAAAATTTAGTTTCGGCTGCAGCTGCAACTAAGTCGTAACTAGAAAGAAGTACTTTATCAAATTAAGGGAAAACAGGCGAAATATGTAAAAATTAAAGGCCGTTTGCACCATGTCTAGTTAATTCTAAATCCCAGTTAAACATCTTTATCGACGTTATCGACACCCATCATATAACATGTGATCGATAAAGCAGTCGATGTGCTTAACTGAAGGATGTACCTCCAGTTAGCGTAAACTAGACATGGTGCAAACGGCCCTAAGTTGGTAGAAGGTGATTTTGATAATATTGAATAAATTCCAATTGAGATACTAAATATGACTATGAATATGCGCCATTGTTATCGATTGAGTGTTGCTATGTATTGTGGCGAATACTGCGGCAACACAAAGCGAACAACGAGAAATAGGCAGAATTTTCGAAGAATGACGTAGAATGTTCCACAAAGAGAAACGTCAAGTTGGATGAACCCTGCGAACAGCGAGAGAAAGAGAATGAGCGATAAACTTCAGAATGTTCTAGAGTTGCCATAAGTGCCAGCGCAGGTATATAAGGGCGCCGCAACCGCGAGGTGAGTTAGTGACAATTCAGCAAGCTACAAGTAAAGTGAGCGGAGAATTGAGTTGCGAATAAGCAAGCTATAAGTTTAATTGTGTTAACAAGTAGTAAAGCGTTGTTATTGCTTTAACAAGTATTGTAAGGTGTTTTTACTGTATTAGCAAGTATTGTAAATTGTTTGTTGTGCAATAAAGTTAATTGTACTACAATTCGGTCATCGTTAGCATTTATTTAACAATCCAGCGATACGAGCCGGAGTGTATTTGGGTAATCCCTCAAGGTTTCGAGGATAATCGTAACAGTATTAATAGAGTTGTTCCGATACTGTCATGTCCTCGATACCTGTACTCTTTTAAAATATCGAAGAAAAGTATCGATGCTACAAATGTATCGGACAGAAGTACTCGATACTTACTCGTATCGAACTCATCACAGCGTTCCGTAGAACTAATATAATAATTTCAGAAAATATTATATATGCAAATTCAAAGGGCCTGTGCATATTTATACGCATTTGAATATATTTATTAAACAAGTTTGATAAGTTTAATAAGAAAGTTGCGTTATCTGCCGCCGCGGCAATGCTACATCATGGGAAGAAAAAAATAAACAGTTCGAGCACTTTCCGATCGAAACTTACCAAAAGAGCAGCCATTAGTTTGATCGAGGACTTTTGGCCAAAACCTACCGAAAGAGTGGACGTAAATCTTGCAAAACGTAAAAATTTTACTAGTACGGGAACGCAGTCTTGACATTTTCTTCATTTCTGTATGCAATTTCAATTATTAAGGCGTTGTCAAAGTCCGATTCTCCAACTTATTTTATTAGCTTCATGCACGTTAAGGTTGGGTACAACTTAAGGTTTGAACGTGTTGCCAAAAATACTGTAGCACTTTATGTCACAACCAAAATTCTGAATAGGTGGAAAAACAAGTAAATACTCTAACCGCGTACTCGATACCCAACTAAGTACTTGTGGGAAAGATTGGAGTACCTAAAGTACTTAGTACTTGAAGAAAGTATCGAGTATTTACTCGTAGTTACTTGTATCGGAACAACACTATGTATTAAGGGCCAATTTCAGATGAGCCGTCCAAGTAAAGATTGTTGATTAACTTTAAAATTTCATTTTCAGATCATATGTATATTCAAACTGCCCCTACATGGCTGATATTGGTCATTTAAATATCGCTCTGAAACTCAACCCAAGTTGTGAATTAAATGTTCATTTGAGACTGGTCCTAAGAGTAATTGGTGTGTATATGATAATTAACACCATGACCTGCCACCAAAATAAAAATTTCCCTTTATTTAACATATGTGTGGTGGTGTGCCTTGCTGGTTGGACGATTGCGGTAGATGGCGCTCATCTTGACAGCTGTGCTCTACTAAGAGATGAAAAAATCACATTTTGCAATCGGTACTTAATTTTTCGTAATAATGTACCTACGTATATATATGTGCATAAAGAGAAAATATGGGTGTATACATTTTTATATTAGACCAACAACATTGCATCTGCTTAAATTTGATGTTGTACCTAAAGTACTTTCTACTTAAGCAGGGACTAAAGGTACCTACTTTGCCATCACTAGTTACAGTGCAGTGGCACATCACAAAATTTCTGAATGTAATAAATGTCATTCAACAAACTGCAACAACCACGAGGCCGTACAATAGTTGCGTTCCAGATGGTTCACGATTTGCAGGTTTTTACAGGAAGTCGTTCCAGGTGACCACCTCCCATAATTATTAATGGAGAAAACAGCTGTTCCTGCAAATCGTGAATTTCGTGAATATCGTGAAGCATCTGGAACGCAACTAATGTGTAAATGGCGAGTATAGTACAATTGTAGTATTGTAATTTTTTAATTGGTTATCTATTTCCAGGTTATATATTGCTATTGCCAACTTATTTTAATGTGCAGTCACCAAAGATTAAGTGTTGTTTGCTAACGCTGTTATCTCTAG
>NW_023458696.1:157086-159282 GCF_013731165.1 Rhagoletis pomonella
TACATCATATACATACATATGAATTTTTAGATACCGATTTGTTTATATCAATGTTGGTAGTCCAGGGCGGTGTAACGATTCCCAAATTTTTGAGTCATCAACGCTGAAGGCACAATTAGAACAGTGTTCTCACCTTCACGAAATGAGTAGAACTATTTTAGATGTTGATGTGCCGGTTTTCATAGCTTTTCGTTTCAGCAAAATATTGATGAAGCCTTATGCATTCCAAATAATGCAAAATGAAAGCGAAAAAAGTTTTAACTATTCGCTTTCGAAAGTGCGAAGGGTTGTTGAAAATGCCTTTGGTCATCTTAAGGCCCGATTCCGACGAATAGGCAAAGGTATAGACAATAAAGTCGAAAATACGAATGCTATTATCAAAGCATGCTGTGTTCTGCACAACTTCTTAAACGAAAGAAATGACAACATTAACGAAAAATGGATGTCCGCTTTGCAGGATATAGAAAGGAATCGTCAATATCCACAACAAGAAATGTCTGTCAACGATCGTCAAAATAGTGCAGAAATAATTCGAAATAGTCTAGCTACCTTTGTTTGTAAGTAGAGCTAATTTTAACTGGTATTTTTTTTTTAATAAATACTTTATTTATTAATTCAGTCTTTTGTTACAAAATAATACTTCAGTATATTAAAATAATAAAACAAAAACCCAATTCAACTCATTGTAAAAACCAAAACTTAACTACAAGTAATTGTATCAACAAAAACATAGTTTAACTACAATATGTAGCCAATAAATTACAAACGGATCTCGGATGTTAATATTACAAAGTTTATCAGTTTTTTTAAATTTGTTAATATAAATACAGCAAACTTAATAACATAGACCTTATATGTTAATCAAAGCTTCAAACTCAGTTCAAAATTCGTTAATTAACAGAATTCAAAAATATCAAAATCTCTAACTTTTTTAATCAGAATTTCTAGATAATGCTGGGAAGTTTTTTAGCTCAAATAATTTCAGTATAAAAAAGTGCACCTTTGAATGAGCTATGCATATCCAAAATCTTTTTGGAAACTCTGATAAAAAGTTTGAGACTTTGACATTTTTGAATTAATTAATGAATTTCGCACAAAGTTTTAACCTTTAATTTATATGGTCTATGTTATTGAATTAACTTTGTTTTCATTGTTAAAAAATATGGTAAACTTGAAAAATAAACATCCGAGTTTCGTTCGCAATTCACTGTCCACATATTGTGTTTACTAGAACAAAAAATTAATTCATTTATATGCAAAAGCAAGAACTCACTTCAACTATTAAAAAAGTAGTATAAATATCAATATTTATTTCTTTTGTAAAAATTCAACGATTGCCTTATTTACTTGTTTGTTATCATTAACGTATTCATCTAAAATTTGAGTTCTTATCATTTCATTTTCTAAAAATGCTTTACTGGTTTCTCTTAAATCTATATCACTTTCTCTCAAATCTTTACTACATTTTTCCATTTCCTTTTCAATTTTGTCTAGTTTTTCTAAAAATTTCTTTTGAAAATTTTTCTTTCCAGATGCACGGGCAGCTGCTGATGTCGACGGTGTTGGGGTTGCACAATCGGAAAGCGAAGTGGGAGAAACACCACATTCATAAAGATCGCCCGATGATGTCTCTATAGATAGTGCCACCATTTCACTATTATCTGTAATTTAAAAAGTACATACATATGTACATTATACTACATCACTCTTCATAAAAAAAATCGGTACTTTTTTCCCATTGAAATTATAAAATCTATTTTATTTTAAGACTTGCCCCAAAATATTTCGAAAAAATATTAGGTTTTACGTGAGCTGGACCGATTTGAGAATACCTCCAAAAAGTGTGTTTTTTGTGAATAAAAACAATATTTTTAAGTATTTTTTTGCAAAAAATCACCTCAGATAACAAAACAATTTAGCTTAAAAAATTTGCATAGAAATATTTAAAAAAAATGATCAACGGAATCATTCTTTTCTTAAACAAATCTTTGAAAAAACAGCATAAAAAATGTCATTATGATTCCCATGAAAAATTTTTTGTATATTTTTATATAAATTTTTTAAGCTTAGCATGATTTGTCATCTCAGGAGATTTTTTCAAAAAAAAACCTTTTTGAAAGTTTTTATTTATAAAAAACTCCAGTTTGGAAGGTATTTTTAAATCGGTCCAGCTCACGTAAATCTTAACATTTTGCT
>NW_023458696.1:159382-163092 GCF_013731165.1 Rhagoletis pomonella
TCAAATGGAAACTGCTAAAAACACATCCTTTACGTTATAGCCGTCGATTTACTGCCAAATGTTTCACTCTTTGTTATAAATCCTCCGAAATAGATTTTGTAAATCGCGCCGATTTGAAATCATTTGCAGAACATACCTGTATGTTATTATTGGCTGCGTTTCTTTATACATTCCAGATAATCCCATTTCACAGCCGGAATAAACAGAATACGTTTGAAATATACGTTAACATATCATCAGGAACGTTCTAAAGAATAAGTAAACAAAAAAGTTTATTCCAAACGTTCAGAATGAATAAAGAAATTCAGCCATTATCAGTTTATTTTATGTCAAAATCATAAACATTAACAAATACAAATTTACCTTTTATATGAATGCGTGAACATTTTATTTAAAAATGTTATAATATTATATTTCTAATGTTATCTTCTAATATAATAATAATACATTTCAGCAAAATGTTAAGATTTACGTGAGCTGGACCGATTTAAAAATACCTTCCAAACTGGAGTTTTTTATAAATAAAAATTGTTTCAAAAAGGTTTTTTTTTTAAATCTCCTGAGATGACAAATCATGCTAAGCTTAAAAAAATTATATAAAAATATTCAAAAAATTTTTCATGGGAATCATATTGACATTATTTATGCTGTTTTTTTGTTTAAGAAAAGAATGATTCCGTTGATCATTTTTTAAAAATATTTCTATGCAAATTTTTTAAGCTTAAATTGTTTTGTTATCTGAGGTGATTTTTTGCAAAAAATACTTAAAAATATTGTTTTTATTCACAAAAAACACACTTTTTGGAGGTATTCTCAAATCGGTCCAGCTCACGTAAATCCTAATATTTTTCGAAATATTTTGGGGCAAGTCTTAAAATAAAATAGATTTTATAATTTCAATGGGAAAAAAGTACCGATTTTTTTATGAAGAGTGATGTAGTATAATGTACATATGTATGTACTTTTTAAATTACAGATAATAGTGAAATTGTGGCACTATCTATAGATATCATCGGCCGATCTTTATGAATGTGGTGTTTCTCCCACTTCGCTTTCCAATTGTGCAACCCCAACACCGTCGACATCAGCAGCTGCCCGTGCATCGGGAAAGAAAAATTTTCAAAAGAAATTTTTAGAAAAACTAGATAAAAATGAAAAGGAAATGGAAAAATGTAGTAAAGATTTGAGAGAAAGTGATATAGATTTAAGAGAAACCAGTATAGCATTTTTAGAAAATGAAATGATAAGAACTCAAATTTTAGATGAATACGTTAATGATAACAAACAAGCAAATAAGGCAATCATTGAATTTTTACAAAAGAAATAAGTATTGATATTTATACTACTTTCTTAGGGCCGTTTGCACCATGTCTAGTTAACGCTAACTGGAGGTACATCCTTCAGTTAAGCACGTTAACTGCTTTATCGATCACATGTTATATGATGGGTGTCGATAACGTCGATAAAGATGTTTAACTGGGAGTTAGAATTAACTAGACATGGTGCAAACGGCCCTTAATAGTTGAAGTGAGTTCTTGCTTTTGCATATAAATGAATTAATTTTTTGTCCTAGTAAACACAATATGTGGACAGTGAATTGCGAACGAAACTCGGATGTTTATTTTTCAAGTTTACCATATTTTTTAACAATGAAAACAAAGTTAATTCAATAACATAGACCATATAAATTAAAGGTTAAAACTTTGTGCGAAATTCGTTAATTAACAAAATTCAAAAATGTCAAAATCTCAAACTTTTTATCAGAGTTTCCAAAAAGATTTTGGATATGCATAGCTCATTCAAAGGTGCACTTTTTTATACTGAAATTATTTGAGCTAAAAAACTTCCCAGCATTATCTAGAAATTCTGATTAAAAATTTAGAGATTTTGATATTTTTGAATTCTGTTAATTAACGAATTTTGAACAGAGTTTGAAGCTTTGATTAACATATAAGGTCTATGTTATTAAGTTTGCTGTATTTATATTAAAAAATTAAAAAAAAAACTGATAAACTTTGTAATATTAACATCCGAATTCCGTTCGTAATTCATTGGCTACATATTGTAGTTAAACTATGTTTTTGTTGATACAATTACTTGTAGTTAAGTTTTGGTTTTTACAATGAGTTGAATTGGGTTTTTGTTTTATTATTTTAATATACTGAGGTATTATTTTGTAACAAAAGACTGAATTAATAAATAAAGTATTTATTAAAAAAAAATACCAGTTAAAATTAGCTCTACTTACAAAAAAAGGTAGCTAGACTATTTCGAATTATTTCTGCACTATTTTGACGATCGTTGACAGACATTTCTTGTTGTGGATATTGACGATTCCTTTCTATATCCTGCAAAGCGGACATCCATTTTTCGTTAATGTTGTCATTTCTTTCGTTTAAGAAGTTGTGCAGAACACAGCATGCTTTGATAATAGCATTCGTATTTTCGACTTTATTGTCTATACCTTTGCCTATTCGTCGGAATCGGGCCTTAAGATGACCAAAGGCATTTTCAACAACCCTTCGCACTTTCGAAAGCGAATAGTTAAAACTTTTTTCCCTTTCATTTTACATTATTTGGGATGCATAAGGCTTCATCAATATTTTGCTGAAACGAAAAGCTGAGTCTCCTACTATGAAAACCGGCACATCAACATCTAAAATAGTTCTACTCATTTCGTGACGGTGAGAACACTGTTCTAATTGTGCCTTCAGCGTTGATGACTCAAAAATTTGGGAATCGTTACACCGTCCTGGACTACCAACATTGATATAAACAAATCGGTATCTAAAAATTCATATGTATGTATATGATGTACCGTCCTCATAACTAAAATAAATGGTCGTACCTTGCATCAACTAACGCGAGTAGGATGGTGGAATACCACCCTTTGTAATTATGATAGTCCGTGGCATCTTGTCTAGGAGGATGAATCTCAATATGACAACCGTCTGCAAGGTTTAATTAAAAAGTTATTGACACATACATTGGTACAAAAACGTAGATTTATCCCACCAATTGCTCCCATGCACTGAGGAAAGCCAATAATTTCGAATCCCTGGACTAATTCGGCAATTTTTTGTCTCGTCAATGGAAAAGTTGGCATGAAAGTTGGACTTAAAACCTTCCAAGTCTGAATACAAAACTCCTTAACTATTTCACATACAGTGGACTTTCCAACTCCAAACGTGTTTCCTATGGTGCGATATTCTGCCGATGATCCCAATGATGATAGCAATGGCTACCCGTTTGTGTAAAGTGATAGCCTTACGTAAAGGGGTATCCTCTTTTTCCAACACTCTTAAATATCCACACAGCTCAAGGAACGTACTTCTCTTCATTCTAAAATTGCTCTTAAAGAACACGTCACCATTCACTTGACAGTCTACTTCCCAAAACGTTTGGGAACGTTCCTTTGGAAATGAAAAATAGTTAATAAACCTTAGTATAGAGGTGCACAAGCATACTAACTTTTGTCCAATATAATCGGGATTGCTTAGAAAGGTATTGAGCAGACGAAAACAACAAAAAATATTGTTTCCTCAACAAAAACATCTTTTTAATAATAGTAGAACGCCGCTTCTGCAATAGATGCAAATACTTTCTGCTGGTGGATGCATTTTGAAATATTGGCAATGCGTTTAACTGCTTTTTAAAGGCTACTATTTCCAGAAGCTTTCTCTTTTGATCACTCATCTAAATCTAAAAAA
>NW_023458696.1:163192-167155 GCF_013731165.1 Rhagoletis pomonella
ATATATTTATGAGAAGCGGTTTTTCATGTCAGAAATATACTCGGAGGCTTTCTTCGACCAGGGTTTCGGAATTGTAGCTTTTATACGGTGCTAAAAGCTGATGCATCTCCATATAAAGAGGCCATTTAGAAGGTGCCCCACCCGATGGTCCGATTTCTTTCTTCTCCTTCCTGCATTGAAACATCGTGTGATAAAAAAATCTTATTTAAATAATGGAGTCAAGTCTCACCTACATGAGGTTTTTTGTTGGTGATTCCCTCAAAATAGGCTCAGCGCGTCCAGCAAAATAACCCTAGGAGAATTGTGGAAATATATGTACGTATGTAGTCTGCGTCGTGCCCTTGGATGAAATTTTTTTTGATAGTTGCCCAACCAGTCCGGCGAATTGATGCTGATGTCATGAAGCACCGGCCACCACACACTGCAAGCTAGCTAGTCGCACATGGTGTTAATGCTAGTGATTTTCTTTTTTTTTAAATAGGAAGATGAGCATAGCATTTAGTCAGTAATATATAATTGCCTCTCATCCTTTTTTTAATTTTGACTTACCCAAAACTCCTTGCCTGTGCGTTGTATAGGTTATTGTTTTGACAGTTGCCTACCAAAGACAATAAAAAGCTTTATCGGCATTACCAGGCCAGTGTTTTTAGCAACTGGTATAATGCACTGGAAGAAAAGGAAAAGAAAAGGTATAGTTAGATTATCGAGGATACTAATACAGGTAAAAGGTTCAGAAGGATGTGGGGGGTGGCTCCAACGCCGATAAATAAGGAAACCAAGGATATAAAAGTAGGTCGTTTCTAGCGGAGTCGCCAAAACGTTAGTCAACGGCAGGACTTGCCACTGCCGAGAGTGCGGTTTCCTTTTGTTTAAAACGTCCGCGGTAAATTCATGTGAGAATTGAAATCGTTTTTAAGTTAAAAAAAGGTATAAAAAAAGGTTAAATCAAATTTTATATGTGTAAATAAATAAAAAGTTGATTATACGTAGCGCCATTAGGAGCCGCACGACAAATTCCCAAAGGCGCCCATAGAGGAGATCATCGTTTATTTATTACTGAATTAGGATACATCGGAGCCCGCAAAAGTTGTGCCGGAAGCTGGTAGGGCAGGTGAAACGATCTTCCCCTAGATTTAGAGTGCGAGGCACAACTTTTGTGTAAGTGCTAGTTTTTAAGAATAATCTTTTATTGAGGGCATACGTATCACCCGGTACCTGAAAGCAGCTGAACTGTTGGGGCGATTAGCTTGAAGTCGCTGTAGTGGGAATTTACCCAGGAGGTTACAGGCGGCTGTAAAATTTGAGACACACGCTGTTATATGACAGTCTGTTAAAGTGTGCAAAGGCTTTTGCAGCGATGCCAAGATAAGCGCCGGAAACTGGGGCGCTAACGTTTGCATACATAAGTGCACGTTTGCCGAGTTGCTGTATTATTTATTTATTTTATGCAAGTTTTAGTTAGTAAGCTATAGCTTGACATACATACCTATATATTTCTTTTTTTTTGCATATTTTATTATTTTTTCCTTTTTATTATTTTTAAGAGCTTTTTTTTGAGTCGAAGTCAGTTTCTTTGTAGAGACCCAGTAAACCTACCTCCATATTAAGAATCCGTTCCGTTTGAAATCTAAGAATCTACCCTTTAAAACCGCCCTCTAAGAGCTCTTTTAGGCAGGTTTAAGGAAGACGTTACGATTGGAAAAGGTTTATGTTTGAAAACCCGTACGTTGGTGTAATCCTTTTAATATTGGGGTACTGGTTTTTAACGGCCCCAAAAATTGTTTTCGTTTCAGTTAATTTTCTTGTAAAACGTTTATTGTCAAGAATGGTATAATTTTGTATCGACATACACTTTAATGTTAGTACTATGTTAGTGTTAGTTAAGGGAGATGAAAGATTGTCCAAAATAAACTATACAGTAAGTTGAAAACAAATGGATATTTAATCATGTGCAGGTGCTAAAATTTTTTACTCGGGGGGATGAGTTGAGGAGAAAGATAAAATCTATATAAATATCTGGTGGACGTGGTATTGAGAAGGGGGTTGCCAAAGAAATTTTAATGGAACCCAAGGTTGGGAGGGCGAACCAAAGAGTGTGAGTGAAGCGCAGCAGAAATTACTTTGTTTGATAGGATACCTCACGGCCTGATGCAGCGGGTTGGGAACCCGCGATCCGCGCTTGAGCTAACCGAGGAGCTGCGTCAGGCATGATGGCTTTGAGGGTTCACCGTATTGCAAATATATAACAACATTTTGTAACAAATTTTTCGGAAAGGAGAGAAAGAGACAACTGCTTGTGTAAGATGTTGTTAGTGCCACAAAACTTACTGACAACAGTAATTGATATTTTAACTCGGCTCGGAAAAAAACTGCATCGATGTCATAACATTTTATACTGTTTAAAATTTGGTTAGGAAGTTCATATAAATATTAATATGACATTAATATAATTGATCAAACACAGAAATAAGTAAACATTAGCTCTGATCCAATACTTTTCGTGAAAAATCCTGTAAAACTGTCAAACAGCAAAATTACTCTCTGAAGTGAGAGTAAAAAATGAGTAACAACAAAAAGTACGGAACAAAAAAACCCTTTTTCCTGTAAAAACGTCAACCAGTGATTGCTTGTCACTTTTCATGATTTTACCAGAAGAAAAAGTTCGGGTAAAATCTTGCAACTTCATTCTCTACACAACTCTCCAAAAGACGCTCTCATTTACAGGATTTTGGAGGATTTTGGAGTACGGGAACATTTTTCCTGCAACTTCCTGCAATTTCGTGTAAAATCCTGTAAGTTCATGGAGTACTGGATCAGAACTATTGTCTATTATAAAGTCAAACATACCGAGTACATTGTAATGAATTCTTTTCAACGAGTTGTTTTTAGTGAGTACTTTTTCGACTAACCGTGTCGATAACTTTTATTTAAACTATGTTCACATTACCAACATAAAAAACTTAGTTTCGTTTAAAATACCTCACTAAATTAAGTGCGTTCATGCACGCGATTCTTTATTTGTCTTGACAGCTTTGTAGCAACCCTGTGTTATTTTTTATTTAACCAAAAGAGATCGCGAATGTGATTAATTGCGTATATTTTTATATTCTGAGTTGTTTGTGGTAATTTTTTAGATTTTAGATGAGTGATCAAAAGAGAAAGCTTCTGGAAATATTAGCCTTTAAAAAGCAGTTAAACGCATTGCCAATATTTCAAAATGCATCCACCAGCAGAAAGTATTTGCATCTATTGCAGAAGCGGCGTTCTACTATTATTAAAAAGATGTTTTTGTTGAGGAAACAATATTTTTTGTTGTTGTCGTCTGCTCAATACCTCTCTAAGCAATCCCGATTATATTGGACAAAAGTGAGTATGCTTGTGCACCTCTATACTAAGGTTTATTAACTATTTTTCATTTCCAAAGGAACGTTCCCAAACGTTTTGGGAAGTAGACTGTCAAGTGAATGGTGACGTGTTCTTTAAGAGCAATTTTAGTATGAAGAAAAGTACGTTCCTTGAGCTGTGTGGATATTTAAGAGTGTTGGAAAAAGAGGATACCCCTTTACGTAAGGCTATCACTTTACACAAACGGGTAGCCATTGCTTTGTATGCATTGGGATCATCGGCAGAATATCGCACCATAGGAAACACGTTTGGAGTTGGAAAGTCCACTGTATGTGGAATAGTTAAGGAGTTTTGTATTCAGACTTGGAAGGTTTTAAGTCCAACTTTCATGCCAACTTTTCCATTGACGAGACAAAAAATTGCCGAATTAGTCCAGGGATTCGAAATTATTGGCTTTCCTCAGTGCATGGGAGCAATTGGTGGGATAAATCTACGTTCTTGTACCAATGTATGTGTCAATAACTTTTTGATTAAACCTTGCAGACGGTTGTCATATTGAGATTCATCCTCCTAGACAAGATGCCACGGACTATCATAATTACAAAGGGTGGTATTCCA
>NW_023458696.1:167255-170608 GCF_013731165.1 Rhagoletis pomonella
GCAAATTAAGGGAAAACAGGCGAAATATGTAAAAATTAAGTTGGTAGAGGGTGATTTTGATAATATTGAATAATCTCCAATTAAAATGTACAAAGATGGATCCATTTTAATCGGAAGATGAAATTAAATGCGTATTACAATTCGAATAAAGCTACATCACAATTTTATAATTGGAATAATTTAGATAAATTTTCAAATAATAAGTCAGTTTCACGCTAGTTCTTTTAAAGTAAATTTGTGCATAACATTTAGATATCTACCATTTGTATGTTTCGATAAACATCGACTTCACATCACTGCGGTTGTTCTGGCTATTTCACACAATTAACAAGAAAATGATACCTTATTCTTTTGCATAATCATGCAATGAAAATAAAAATTACATAAACGGATGATCAAACTTGATATTATTTAATAAAAATGTAATTTTTCCAAAATATCGTAAAGAAAAATCGATACATTTTCACACTCGTTTTGCTATATCGTAAACTAAGTCGAAACTACTTAGTAGAAGTCTGACATGCGACTATGAATAGAGGTAAATTTTAAGTTGGTACTTAAATTTAAGTTGCAACTTTGTTAGTTTCGACTTAGTTCCTGGACTATGAATACGCGCCAATGTATCGGTTCATGAATTAAAGTACCCTGCACACTTGTATACAAATGCTAATGCAATATTATGTGGATCACACAGTATCACTCACATCCGCCAATCATAACATAAAATTGGTATAATTAAACAATTGAATTTAAACTTTGGATTATAGAAAATACAATAATTATAACCAAACTTCATTGTTAATCGCCACCCAAACAACCAATAATAATAACAACAAAAAATATGTATATGGATATACATAAACGAAAGACTCGGAGCGGAAACTCGGCCATTCCGCCCGATCACATCATGGGATCGGAAACTTGGGCTTTCCGACCCAAGTTAGTACAAGCAAATAGCGCAACGGGGATCGAGGAAAAATTAAAACCGCTATAATTTTATCAAATACAGCATCACGGTAGACTGGAGACTCGGCCTCGCCAGCTACTTACTGCTTGAATTTATTATACACATATGTGCAAAGAAATGTTTAACCACGTCCTTTCGTACTAACCTTCTTTTTCCAATATCTAGGAAGCCGAATACAATTTTATATTTATTTTTTTAGTTTATTTGTTAATGTAGGTGTGGTGGTTGAATGGCCCAACCGATGTTGCTTATAGCAAGGGGCCGGCATGTTTAGGCCATAAGCCTAAACCAAACTTTAAAAGGATGAACCACCCTAATATATAATCGCACACACATACACATATATGTACATGCATACGAATATGCACATACACCCTTTTGCATTATATTTCCCGCCAAATACTTAATATAAACAAATTAGCTTAATTTCCCCTCAATACAGTTCGCCTTCTATAAAAGAGCGCGGTCATTCCTTTTTTATCACTATCAAGCACGGACGTCTTTCACCCACCACCCTTCATCTAACACAAGGTAATATTGTAAATATTCTCCGAAAACCAAACACTTTCAATAAAAACTTAGCAAGCATATTATTAATTTAAACAAACTTGTCTTCTTTCCTTTTCATTAAATTAAAACATTGATGCCCTGCTGGAATTGCGAGCCACATATGTGTCAGTGTTCCCAAAAACTAATTTGAAAATAAAAATCCGAAACTTATCCATGTTGGGTGACCTATACACTCATACGACTGAAAAAATTATGACCAATACTGTTCCTTGGTAATGTGCGACAAATATTAGTTAATAATTATCTTGTATTCTTACTAAATAACTTAAATATATACGTTTTCTATACCTGCAACTTTATTGGCTTTTTATTCGATTTTGACATACAATGTTTTAAACCATGATAAGACGTAATCATAGGACCTTTTACAACAAAAAAGGGAAGTATTAGGGCATTCGCACGAGGCGATTTTATAGGGCATTCGCACGGGGCGATTTTACAGGCAACAAAAGTTGAGTACGTAGTTGGATGAGAAGTTGAAAGTGAAAAAGTTGCCATCCCTATTCAGACGAGGCGATTTTGGATTCAACACGAATCGTTATTTACATTATTGAAAATGAATTTAAATCGCAAAATTTTATTAATTGGCGTAAATTTGGTAAGCCAAGCGTTGGTAGAAGTGCTTTTAGCGAAGCTGAAAGATAAAATAAGAGTAAAAAAGTAAAAAAGAAAAAAAGTATGTATACAGAACAGTGTTGGCATTTTTGGTACAATTGTACTTGTTTGATACAATTTCATTTACAATATACTTTCCTACTACGCAGTACTTTTTAGTAAAATTTTGTAATGAATACTAAAAATATATAGCTCTGAAAATTCACAGTTCGCCTGTTCGTATTTACCTTTGTAAGTTTTGAAAAATGGCTTGAACGAACATAGCCTAGGCAAATTTTTAAAGAAACTTTTCGATACTAAGTTTTATTAAAACAAAATGTCAAAGTCAGCTTCATATAGAAACAAAGTCTTCTTTAGTTATAAGAAGAGATTTTCTTAAATATAATACCTTTACGGCACTCACATATGGACAAGGTTTTACTATTTATTTTATTATTCTTTAATTTTAATTATCTGTTTATAAACAATAATGTATTCTTTAAGAAAAAGTGTATAAACCCAAGATTAAATCTTTGCGAAACATCCAAAAACAAACATACTATCGTAAAAATTTCGAGCTTTATTAATATTCTTTAGTTTTTAGCCCATTCAATTTTAGTATAATAAATTGCGGCTAACAAATCGGCTGCCGGCTAAATCGAATTTTTTCCGGCTGTTTGTTGTCGCAACCGGCTAAATCTAGCCGGAAAACGGCTAAAATGGCAACGCTGCTTGCTATCATCCTCACATATGTTCATGAGAGTATACCAACGAAGGATGAGTTAATACAAGGAGATAGCAAGACCACAAAACTACTCTAGAAAATTAAATTAATTGTACACAAACATATGTACATACACAAACATATGTACATACGTACAAATATATATAAAACCATTCAAACATATGTACATACATGAAAACATTGCTGTCCATAAGTACATACATATGCCCATCAGTACATCAACGAAGCCCGCTTGCTTCATCATAAATATATCCATACTAACATATATATATATGTATGAATGGATGTAGTTACGCGAAGTCCGCTTGCATCATTTATACATATGTGACCTGGTCTACGGAAAGGGGGCTTAGGTGTCAAGAAATCAATTTTCACTTTTTGGTTGATTCGGATGGAAGATGAGATGCTTTTTCACGTGGTGAAAAGCAGAAAATCCTAACTTGCTTAGAAGTGTACTAAAAATGTAGAGAAAGAAGA
>NW_023458697.1:0-6119 GCF_013731165.1 Rhagoletis pomonella
AATATCGAAGCTTCGAATATCGAATTTACCCATCCCTAGTCTGTTCCATAACATAAACCAAATAAGATAAAGTTTAATGGCCTTATTGATAAAAAATAAAGCAGGTTTAAAGAGCTTAATAAAATGACATTTCCTTACATTTTTCAGTTTATAAACCTTTTCTATTTTTTATGAATAAGGCCATAAAACTTTACGCAAAGTTCACGAAAATGCAGAATTTTTTGAAACCTATGCAGTATGCAGTTTTGTAACCTATTCAACTTTACGTGTAGCCTACTACCGTTGTCTTTTAATTCAAACTTGCACATTGTTATACTAAAATTGAATAGGCTACAAAAATGCATAGCCAAAAAGTTTACAAAAATTCTTAATAAAATTTGAAATTCGTAAAAGTATATATATATATATATATATATACATATGTATGTATATATGTACATTTATCGTTAAAATTACTTCTAACGTGAAAGCCAGTTCTGCAATGAAATAAAAATCAAATATTTTAAATTTCTATTGTTTTAATTTCAGGAAAGAACTAGATATCCGATTGAAGAATAAAATAATTTTAGTTCAATGAGTCCGATACTGAGTAGTATCGATACTTTTTCCCTGATACTTTTAAAGTATCGATACCATGAGCTCGATGCCAGATTGAGTACTCAGTATAGATACCAAAGTCTGAAATTTCGAACCCTTGGCGTGGTACCGTTCACATCAACAAGTACAAGTTTTTCTCATTACGTATAACTGAACATATTATCGGAATTGTTAGAAATAGGGGTTAAACAGGGTAACGGCAGTTTTGAGAAAGGTGAAAACTATATTTAATACTTGCGCCGGGTATTTAATGTTCGGCTCCACCCGAACTTAGACTTTTTTACTTGTTTTAATTTAATTCGTAATTGAAAGTAACATTTCAACTATTTATAATTGCGATACCAACCTTTTAAAAATCGGTTAGTAATTTTTTTTTTTAATTTTTTTACATAAAAAAGGGTATTTTTTCCTTTAAATGTGTTTTTTCTCAAATTTTTATTACGAAGTATATAAATATGCATATCAGAAGAAAGGGGATTTAATCGTCTTTACAATGATACTATTTTTTTAAAAAACTGTTTTTTTGTTTAAAATAATTTTTTTATTTAAAATATTTTTTTTTATAAAAAAAAGGTATTTTTTCCTTTAAATGTGTTTTTTCTAAGATTTTTATATACGAAGTATACAAATATGCATATCGGAAGAAAGGGGGTTTAATCACCTTTACAAGGATATAAATCCAGAGAAAAGGTTAATTTTGCCGTACAGTGTAATTTTAAACAAATTTTCTATGACGGAAATTTCAAGTGTGTTAAAGCGTTTTTTCTCTCGCTTACAGTTCGATTTCCGTTTTGGATGGTAGCGATGGCTTTCGCATTTTCTCCATCAATAGTTGTGACAAGGTTGAGGAAATCTACGCCAGAGATTCGGAGCATATCATTTTGATCGAGCGCCTATTCAATAGCTCCCTTGTGGTGATGGTCACTGCCGAGAAACCGCACTGCTTGCAAATGTTGCACTTCAAGAAGAATCAGAAAATCTGCAATTGTGTCTACCCTACGAATATACTCAGCATACGCATGAATCGTACGCGTTTGATTGCCTGTCTAGCGGAGAGCATACACATTCACGACATACGCGACATGAAGATGCTCTATGCCATTGAGAATATTGCACCCAACGAGCTGGGCTTGTGTTCCCTATCGCTAAACTCGCACTTAGCCTTTCCCATCTGCAGTACCAGCGGTGAGCTGCGTCTCTACAATGCATCCAAACTGAAGTCAGGCATCACAATTCGGGCGCATGAAAGTCGTTTGTCGGCATTGAATTTCTCACCTAGCGGCCAACTGCTGGCGACCGCCTCGGAGCGTGGCACTGTGATACGTGTGTTCTGTGTGAAGACTGGTCAGCGCGTGCAGGAGTTTAGACGCGGCGTGAAACGTTGCGTACGCATAGCATCGCTGGTATTTTCGGTTAATGGACAATTTCTCTGTGTCACCTCGAATACAGAGACCGTGCATGTATTCAAAATCGATGAAAAAGCTGTGATGACGGCGCTAGAGGGTGAGTAATATCGAGGAACTAGTGGATGAACATATTTCTAAAATCACTTTTACTTAAATTTTACTCCTCCAGCTGACGCTTTGAAAGCGTCAAATACTGCTGCAGCTGCTAAACAATTGGAAAAGCAGTCGACGCAGCCGGGCAAAAGTGAAGCGCAAATTGAAAATGCTGTAGCGCCAGCTGCTGATGCATCGCTTGTCTCCACATCGCCGGGCGCCTCGGGTAGCGGCTGGTCCGATTACTTTTCGAAGGCTGTATCCTCATATCTCTTGCCAACGCAAGTGAGCGATGTGCTCGCGCAGGATCGCGCCTTCGCTACGGCGGTCATAGCACAGCCTGGCATGCGTCACATTTGTGGACTGACATACGTGCAGAAGCAATTGAAGGTGTTGATCGCCAGCGAGGAGGGTTTCCTCTACATTCACGAATTCAATGCGGAACGTGGTGGCGCTTGCAAATTGGAAGCGGTACATGATCTACGCGGTGCGCTAGACGGTGTCGTAGGTGAGGAGTGTATTAGTTTAGAAAATATTTGTAAGTTAGTAGAATATAAATTTAGTCTACTACACAAACCATCAAGATAACAAAGCTAAGGCAGGATTATTAGTCATTCTTGTTCGTAACAATATTAAACGTTGTAAGGCAATCTTGTATCGCACAAAAGCTATGTAAGCCACAAACTTTTATGCCCGTGCTGGTAAGCATGGACAATGACAACATCCGATGAGGCGGCTCCGCTGGCTAGGCCATGTCGTTCTAATGGACACCACTGCGATAGAAAGACCAAGTGGAAAAGGACTTGGCTTCACTTGGCATTTCCAATTGGCACAAAAGATAGGGCTGACCAGTTTTAGACTATTTGTCCCGGTGTCCCGGTCCAACCTTAAAATGTCCCGGGTTTCGTTTAAGTGTCCCGGTTTTCAATTTATATGCCCAAATTTTAATAAGTTCAAAAATCACTACCGGTGCCCTTGTGGTGATCGATATCCACTCTAAAAAAATTGTGTTTAAATTTGCGCATATTAAGATAGGTAACCAGTTTCCTCTCTTAATGAGTGCAAATTTACACACTGTGTTAACTAAATTAAACACTGCTTGTTTACTTGTGCTTATCATATGTTTAGCGTAGAGCAAATTTAAAATATGTGTGTTTATTGAATTCTAAACACTTAATGTTCACAATTTCAAGTTTACACATCAAATGTTTAAAATTTGCTTTAAAAGATTTTTGTTTTAAATTAACGCTTATGAAGAGAGTTAACTAGTTTCCCCTCCTGCAAAATCAAACACTGTCTGTTTACTTTTACATACCAAATTTATCGCGTAGAGCAAAATTACACATAAAATGTAGAAAATTTAGTAAATGTCAGCACTTAATGTTTATTATTAGTAGAAAATGTATTTTTACTTTCAAAATTTTTGCAATTTTAAACATTTCATATGTACATCTATGTATATATTTTAAACATCGAATGTTCAAAATCAAATCTTAAACATCTTATGCGTATATTTACATAGATTCTGGTGGAAAATTAGGCACTTTTCAGTTGTAGTTATACATGCACTTTTTAGAGCGTGCAAACTGCCCTTTCTTATTAGCATCAGCTGTTTTTTATTTGTTTTGCTTGTTTGTTTTTCGTGCGTGCTTTACTTCCAATGTAAGTTTTCGCGACAAACTTTATAGAACATAAAAATGCCAAAGAAAGAAAGAAAGTATAAATTCCTTTCCGCTTGCAAAGAAGAGTGCGTCATTTGTTTATGATTTATTTTAGAACAAATTACCGTCATCCCTTGTCAAGATTGATTTGCAGGCAAACCGGTTTCGGCGTTGTGGCATCTTCAGTGTAATTTTTCGTTGATTTGTTTTTTGACGTTATAATACCTTAAAAGAGAGCCTCACTGAGTTGTCAACCCCACCTTTTTTAACACACCTTGGCCATACCTAGTAGTCATAATTGTTGTGTTAGATTTACCACAGTGTCCCGGTTTGGCAACAGAGATATCCGGCAGCCCTAACAAAAGAGAAAAGACTGACGTGCTTTGTTGAACTCGGCCAAAATCGCCTAGGCGGTTACAGCGCCAAATAAGAATATTAAATATGTACATGGGCCCGTAGTCATAGAGAATTAATTTCAACTAAATTTAATTTTGATTAAAAAGGTTACAACAACCATTATTACATAAAAAAAAATAAAAATAACAATTAAAAGAAAAAAAGGGTGAAAAAAAAATTTTGCTGGCAGTGGGATTCGAACCCGCGACTTTGCGGCGTGGTAAATCGGCAATACTGCCGCAGACACAGGGTGAACTTATTAAAGCACTCATATATCTTTATATTGCCGAGTTAATTTTTACGTTTCATATGGATAGCTCTGTTCTTTCATCTTAACAAAAAGTTGTTACGAAGTCGTGGGTTCGAATCCCACTGCCAGCAGAATTTTTTTCATATCTTTTTTTTTTAATTAATTATTTTTATTTGTTATTTTTATTTTTTATTTTTAATGTAATTATAGCTGTTGTTACCTTTTCAATTAAAATTAATCCAATTAAAAAATGGTTGATTTGACATATATGTATGTATGTATGTACATATACACACATATCTATATTAGACTGCACCAAAAAACCAAAGATGTTATTTTTAACGCATCATTTTATTGATTTTGTCTTAAAAACTATCCGAATAAAATTTTATTCAATTCGGACCACGGCAAACCGTGCTGATTTGCAGTCAAAGTTATCAGAATAAACTTAGTGCAGTTGGCTTGTTTTGTTAATTTACTAATTTTTCTTCTGTATAAGACGGTATTGCTATACTCCCTGCAGTATCAGGACATAATATTGAGTACATCTGCGTTTTTGGTTTTTTACGCGGGAGTTAAGATTTTTTCCAAAGGACCATAAATTATAATATTTCCAAAACTTTACACAAAATATGAATACCTTAATGCCTATCAATTGAAAAGAGATTTCGAAACAAGATTAATCATAACTTTTCAATTATCATTTTGGAACATGTCAAATATGTTCTTTAAAAATATTATCCTACAAGATTTTTAAATTTAAATGAGTTTGAATCTTAGATTAATTCAAATCCTACTAATATATATATATGAGGGTACTAAAGGAAAAAAATGTTTCAAAATATATTTTTAAAATTTTTAAATTAGTACTGCCACATTAATTCCTTAATCAACCCGTGAGAACATGTCAAACAGTAAAACACTTTATTTTGTTTATTTTTTGTGCAGAAGCAAAAGAATTTGTTAAAAAAGTTGAATATAAAACTTTAATGTTCATCATACGGCCCTGTCAGACCAATTAAAAATAGTCCACAATTGCAAATTTTCAGGAGAAATCCTGTCGTCCTATTAAAATTTTAACCAAAAAAATCTACAAGTTGTAATCGTCGTAAAACAATTTTAACTATACTCACGTATTTGTGTTCGTACATCCTACTGTAATTTACAACGATTTTTAATTTTCGATTTTAACAAATAAAGATTAAAAATAATAATTAATATTTGAGTTTAATTTTTCGCTGCATGTAATTATTATTACTTGATTTTTATTTTTTTCGACCAAAAATAATGATTATTTTATGATTTTTATTTTTTCACTCAAAGATAATAATTATTATTGAGTTTAACTTTTTCACTTAAAAAGCTATACCAGCGTGATTTCCATCGAATCCTTTTCAGAGGTAGCGACACCCTAATAAAAGGAATAAGTCCCATAATTTTCAGGTCAAGATTTCAGTAAGTTGCGTCGTTTTCAATTTTATAAATAATCATTATTTTTAAGCGGAAAAATAAAACTCAGTAATAAGTATTATGTCTGAGCGAAAAAATAAAAATCATGAAATACGCATTATTTGTGATCGAAGAAATAAAAATCAATAATAATTAGAATTAAAATGCGAAAAAAATAAAAATCATAAAATAATAATTAAATTCTGATTTAAAATTTAAAGATGCAGATTTACCAGAAATGCATTAAAATATGGCAAACATATCGAA
>NW_023458697.1:6519-26970 GCF_013731165.1 Rhagoletis pomonella
CAGCAGCAGCAGCACCACCACCACTAACCAAATTGATAGCATTGATAGTAGCACATTAAAAACAACAACACCATCAACTACAATTTCAAGTACAAATACAAATGCCAGCAGCAGCGGCAGTGAAGCGAAAAGTAAAAAGAGCCCTATTCCACGTTGCGTCTTACAAAATCCAGATCCAGTGCGGGATAATTCATATGCCGGTATACTAAAAGGACAACAGGCAGCCAATTCGCTAACGGGTAATAACATTTAGATTTGCGTGGGTAGAATATTACTTACTTTTTGAGACTAAATTTTTTGTTTAAATTTTTTGTGACAAATTACTAAATTCTTTTCTTTTTTATACAAATTAAAATCGAAATTCTTGCTGCATTTGAAAACGACCGCCTGTGCTCATCTTCCATTTCAGCAGACTCTGCCAAGTACCGTAAACTTTGTGATGCCATTGATACGCCGAGTAAACTCTTTGATGAACGTCAATTTCCGCCAGTGGCCATTGCAGCACGCGATTGACTAACAAAGCGAAGGAGTGAAGAAAAGGAACGTTTTACGACAGCTGTTGCGAAAGCTTAAATTTATATATAAAGAATTTAGTGGCAATTAATTTATGTATGTAGATTTGCTTGGTTTGCGTCTGAAGCTTTCTCTTGTATTTAGGTGTATAGTGGCACAGCTGGTTGGATTAAAAAATATGACATGCATACATATACATATGTATGCCATTAATTAAAAATAATAATTTAGCGAAATTTAAAAAGCGTATCAATTTAGCGATTAATTATTGTTTGAATGTTGTATAAAATTCTATTATGAAAGCTATTTTTTTAAACTGGAATGTTAGAAAATACATACATATGTACATATGCATACGTACAAGTATTAATATTAGTTTTAACACAGGCAAATATATATAAAATTTAGATACATGCACACGCATGTAGCATAAAAGCAAAAAAATAAAACTTTAAAATATCTGTTAGTAAATTAAGCTTAGTAAGCATTTATATATACATATTATATTTCTATGTTTACGATATTTTCTGCGAAACTTTGGCCCATAAAGCGACTATAATATATTTTCAATATAGGGCCCAATATGTTGCGCTCTCTTTTTCCACTAAGGCATAGACAGGCGGCGACGTTAATCCGGATTAACGGTGCAGTTGATCTGAGCAAAATTCTACCCTGGCAGACGTCAGTGTTGCGTATTAAGTAGGTCAGAAAAATTTATTAAAAAATTTTTGAGTTCCTTCAATTATTACTTTTATTTTTCAAACGTAATTATAGTCGTTGTGATATTTTCAAATAAAAGTAAACTCTAAAAAATTTAATTAACTCAAAATAATTATGTTAAATAACACAAAAAAAAACAAAAATAAAACATACATACAATGAAAAAATACAAACAAAAACAATAAAAATAATTTTAAGGTTTGATGAATACCCTTATTGTGTCAAGGAATCCCTTTCCATGGTAGCAAGTAGCAAAAACCGCATTTCAATTTGATTTTAAAAAGTAATTTCAAGCTCAAAAACGATCTTCAAAAGTAAAATTTTTGAATGCAATGAACTTTTAGAAAAAAAAAAATAAAAGACGTTATTTTAGTTCTTGCGACCATGGAAAGAGATAGCGTGATGCAAGGATAGCATACCGGCTTTAGGTCAAAAAGGAAGAAATTTAAAACCTATTATCGAAGATCATTTTAAAGGTTAACGTAATTTTTTAATCTACGCTACTAATTTTTTTTATTATCTTCCTTTTTACCTTCCTTTTATTAGCTCGGGATGTAACTATGTAATATTGATGCGCCTAAAAGATGCAGCGATTTCTATTCTCAAGTTACATATCGAATGACAGTACGAATGGCAATTATAATAGGGAGGTTTTAGTTTTTTAAACTATAATTTTTTATTTATTTCTGAAATAAAACACTGTACGGCGTTTTCAGTTGTATATTGAAAGCCATAACGCCCAAAAAGGCTTGGTGTGGAGTTATGCTCTTAATCCAGATCAACTGCAGTTAATTACCGAGATAAGTCCGAATTAAAAAGTTCATACGCATCAACACTGCCGCCCGTCTTTGCTTTTTGTTGGAATAGAGAAGTATTTTTCGAAGCCTGTATTAATGGCTTATTGACTTTTTTATACAAATTTATGTTATAAAATTAAAAAAAAAATACTCTTCCCCGTAAGATTAGTGATTTTTTGCAATTTGCTTCACATAAAACCAAACGATCTTATTTTTTGTTTGAATTTTAAGAAACTTTAGTATTTTTTTTTTTGTTTTGATTGCTAATTATATGTAATGACAAAAAGGACACGCAAATATAGTAGATAATGGAATCAATTAATTAGCTGACATGACTGCATAAGCAACAACAATTGCATGACATTTATAAAACATACATATGCATATGTAATTATGCATCAAATGCAGAAGAAACGTCCATACTTTCCGACAATCTCATAGTATTGCAAGAATTTTAAATATACGGTTAAATAATTTACTAAGCAACTGCATAAAAGTAGAAAAATACATATGTATATACATTGTACACCCACTTAAAACATTTCAGTACAGATTTTTTTACACTATTCAAGATTTTCATAAAAAAAAAGTTATTTTTTATAAAAAATATAGTTCGTTCTATAATATAAATTAGTTTCAAACTTTGTTTAAAATTTATAAAAATTTTCAGCAAAATTTCCAAATTTTTTGTCACATTTTTGGGAAAAATTGGCATGCAGTTTTATAGCCCATTCAATTTCAGTGTAATAAAGTGCAAGTTTGAAGTAGCTACAAGATCCGGTAATATTTGAAATTTTTTTTCCATATAAAAATTTTTTAGCATTCGATAAAGTTTGAAACTTATGATTAAATAGCTTATATGTATTATGGAATGAATTATATTTTTTATAAAAAAAAATTGCTAAAGAAAAAACATGAATATCTATTGTAAAAAATCCGTGTAAGGCTACTTTTTCTAGTGGGGGTGTATGTAACTCGCATTCACATTTGTCAATAAATACATACTATGTAGGCATGTAACATTAAAAGTGTACCTAACTATATTATAAACAATTATTACACTATATTATAAACAATTATAAACAAAAACAGAAAGAGCTTATGAAAAATTAAAAAAAAAGTTTTAGAAGTAGCAATTTATAATAAAAAAAATAATACATATTATTTGGAAAAAATAAAAAATGTATGTAAGTGTTTCAGAAGAATATGTAATACAAAACCGAATTTGCACTTATTTGGTAATAATGTCATTTCGAACAATCTACCCAGAAGCAAGTTGTATATAAATTTTAAATATGAATAAGCATAAAGAAAAGTATTTACGAGAAAATGCAAAATATAAAATAATAAAAAACGTTGATAAATATTAAAAATTAAAAAAAAATGTATTGAAATTTCATACATATGCAAGACTACTTACAGAACATTTAACTAAACTTTTTTGAAAGAAATGCAGATTTTAATGAACAGTAAAATTTGAAAAACTAATCAAATAAAGAACAAACAAAAAAAAAGTATGAAAATTGCAAGGAAATACAAACAATACAGTACGATTTAGGTATACATACATACATATAATAATATTTGCTTAATTTTAAAATTTGCGCATTTTTAGGTAAAATAATTCAATTCAACTTAAGCCGAAATTTTTATCCATCTGCAATTTCAGTTAATTTTTATTTTTTTTTTCTGCGCCTTTTTTGCAAAAGGTCATTAATTTATAGTAAAATAATAAATTACGTAACAACATATTTTTCATAAGCTTAAATATATTACACTAAAATAATAATTATGTACATACTATCAATTTAATCAAATCGTTTAACGACAAAGCATGTGAAAGTAAACAAAAAACAATGAGTTATAAAAGCAAGATATGAACAAAAACAAATTAAAATCTTTAAACAAAAAAAATTAAATCAGAAAGAACCCCAAAAAAATTAATATAAAATTAAAAACTGAAAAAAGTTCAAAAAATAAAAAAACCAAAAACCGCATGACATTTGTTTTATTCTATCCAACGCCCGAACTCGAATCGGAGTAGATTTAGCACGGTTTTTTTATTTTAATATTTTAAATCTACTCCTCTAATCCGCTTGTCTTAAACCCTACTCAGTTTTTTCATTCATCTTCTTATCCTCTTAGGGCGGCGTTTCGGCAATTAACTTGCGATTTTCAATAAAAAAATTTTAAGTTTTGTAAAAGCTAAACTGATAAACAGTGTTGCCGCGCCGTCTCAAGAAAATGTACACCGACCTAGCCAAAAGTGTATTCAAATGTATCCAATTTTCTTTTTTTTGCGTATCCATCTCATAATTTGTAAGAAAACCAAACACTTTAAAGAAAAAATAATGTAACCCATCCTAAGGAGTTGGAATACATGTACATATACATACATTTATTTTTCAAAAAATCAAACATTTGTAATTTAAATTTATAAATTGCATTTTTCGTGCATAAGTATTTTGCAAAGTAAGTATAATAAGTAGTAATTAATATGTTACATATCGACTGCTGAGTGGAAGATCGACCTATCTCGGCAGCCGGTTCGAAAACGCCCTATCTCAAAAAACTTTTCAAAAACGCCCTATTTCAGAATTTTATTGAAAAACACCCTATCTCAGAATTTGGTTGAAGAACGCCATATCTCAGAAATCGCTTCCAAAATGCCCTATCTCACTTCAAAATGTATTGTATGTGTAGGGCGTTTCTGAATCGGCAGCTTAGATAGGGCGCTGTTGGAACGAATTCTGAAATAGGACGTTCTCCAACTAAATTCTGAAATAGGGCGTTCTTTACAAGTTTTTTGAGATAGAGCATTTTCGAACTGGCTGTTAAATCGATTTCGCGAATTTTAATTGGCGATCTTTTTTTTTCAGAAATTGCGTTTATTTTTAAAACAGTCTGGACACCATAGTTGCCAACTTGGTGCTTTAAGCACTAGGATTTAGTGCTTTTTGAAAATTAAAGCACGCGAAAGTCTTTTGTTGAAATATTCCTGTTCAGTATGTATATTTCTACCCGGATAGGGCCTCATCAAATAGCGTCGAAGAGGAAATGCCGCATCCCCAACTAAATAATGCGGAAATGGCCCTGACTCCCCTGGTAAAGGACAATCTGGAGGAAATTTGAGGTGTTTGTTTTCGATAGCCTCTGTTAGCTTCGAAAAATGAAATATACCACCGTCGCTTTGGCTACCATAAGCACCAATATCGACACACGTAAATGTGTAGTTGGCGTCGCATATTGCTAAAAGAACAATACTATATTTCCCTTATAATTATAGTACATGGAACCAGAATTCGTGGGGCAAATTATATTAATATGTTTGCCATCCACGGCACCAATACAGTTCGGCATGTTCCACAAAACTTCAAATTCGGTTGCAATACGACTCCACTCTGCTTCGTTTGGTATGCTTAGGTAGAGATCTGCCAACAAATCCCATATTATATCGCATGTTTCCAGTGTTATTCGCCTGAAGGTTGTTAGTCCCATTCTGGGGACGAATAGTCTACAACGAGAGGATATCGGAGTCCTGATGGATAATTTTTTCAATGAATTCTCCAGCAACTCATGAAGCACATTGAACCAGGGGAGAGACATCCTCAAAGACTTTTTGAACTGCTCTTCATCTTCTGCAAGTTTATTTAATGCGTTTTCAAACAGTCCGTTCTTTTGTCGATCCAAGTACAACTTTCGCACCCAAAATCTCCTCTTTGAGCGTAACTTACTTCTTAATTTACGCAATTTTGCTACAATTAAAAAAACTTTCAAAATTTGTTCTGCGCTTTTGTACAACATTTTGTTTTGTTTTGTAAAAATTTAAAAATGAAAGGCCGGTCCACATAGAACTTTCGCGTTGGCTTTGGCGTTGGCGTTGGTTTGACAGAACGCACGTTAAAAGTGTGCTTGCTACAATGAACGCTTGGCAGCGAATCCTTGGGCCACTAAATTAACATATTAACGACAGATAAATTAACATTTCATATCAATAATTGCATTAAAAACGATATTTCTTGCCCGAACTTGATTAAAAAGGAAAAATATTTCACATAATTTTATTTATTCGCAACAGCTGACGAGCGACGCACGCGAAAAGTTGAGAGTTGGCCATCTTTTTGCTTTGTGTTGGCGTGAGCGTTGTCGAATTTTGGCTATGTGGACGGCTGCATTTGAATTAATGTATTCATAGTCAGCTGTTGAAGCGACGCCAACGCCAACGCAACGCCAAAGTTCTATGTGGACGGGCCTGAACAGTCATTACGACAGCTTTCCAAGCCGCCATTTGGCCAAGCAAGTTTTCAAAGTAAATCAAAGCAAACTAAAGTAAGCAAGGTAAGCCCGCATTGGGCCAGCACCTTAAGTTCTTCGAAATTGTAGAACTGGTAGGCACATACATTATTAGTTAATGAACTAGTATTTTTTTTAACTGGTTTGGCTTACCAACCCACTGCAGGGAAATTAGTACAAATTGTTAGTAATTTTCATTAGAGTTTGAGTAGTAGTAACACAAACGTCCATGTAAAGTTAACATACCTTTATCTTAAATTTATTCATTATCGGTTCGCAACCAATCGGCCGCAAACCTTTCAAAAATTCATTTTAGACTCATTAGAGTGCTCCTCTCCACGGAAATCTTTAGTAAAAGGCGAAAGATTTATTCGACAACTGAAGAGCAGCCAGAGTGATTTTGCAATGGCAAACATGTATTATTACTAGAAAGATATACATAAAACAGTTGCGAATTATAGTCACACTAACGGAATGTACAGGAAATAAACGAAAGAAATCGACCACTTGTTCGCCAAGTATCAATAAACTACCCAGCAAAAAACGCGCTGTTCTTGTTGGTGTTAACATTGGGCACGTTCAGAAGGCCCGATTTTGACAGAATCAGCTGTGTGCGCGACGTCATCTTGGTGCAATTGTTGATTGTGAGCATACGAAAAAACCAAATACCAATTTTAATATCTGTGCGTTAATATTTCTGCGTCGTTTTATGGTACAATTATTGAGACATTGGGCCGTATGAATAAAAAATAAGCAATTGCTTTTTCTTAAAATTTCTTACACTTTACTTGATTTATTCAAACAAAATTGGAGTAAAAGGTATGCAATTTTAGGAAAAAGCAATTGTTTTGTTTTTATTCATTCGGCCCATTAAAAAGCAAAATCAAGTGTGCAGTGGCCAAGTGTAAAGGTCTGATTATGCATACTTCGCATAACTTCGCACAACCATTTGTACCAGTGCAGTAAAAATGCAACTTAAGAAAATGTGAAGCAAAATCTAAACTCAACAGATTTCTAAGTTTTTGAATGTTCTGCTAATTTCTGGGTAATGGAATACAAACAAAATACGTGCGAAGTACATACGAAATTGCAGTCTGAAATTTATGCGAAGTTGTGCGAAGTTATGCGAAGTGTGCGTAATCGGACCATAATAGTGAAAACAAAAGAAAAGCGTGCGATAAGTTTTTTTTCGTTTCCTACGGACGCAAACCTGGCGAAAAAATGGAAGTAGTTCTACCGGCGAGGAGGTATGTACATTAAGCTATGTGTGCATGAAGCACTTTAGTAGTGAAGTTATTGAAAATAGTTTGGACAATAGTTAGTACCTCGTCTGTCATAACAATTGTAATATCTTTTTGAGTGCATATTTTATTTTAGTTTCATTTTTAACTAATATGTATTATGTATACTGTATAATACAAATCTGTGTGCACATATAATTGTAATTATACTTATACTAGCAGACCCGGCGAACTTCGTCCCGCCCAAAATTTTTATATATGTATTTTATTGAAACTTTTTGGTCCAACATTTTCACCAACAATTCACGTTTACGATTTTCATTGGCACATTCGTCTGCTAAGATTATGGTTTGGTGGTCATTTGCCGCTTTAAATAACCTAAGGAAAGTGTTATATCCGTGAATAAATTTTTTTCTCTTCACTCCCTGGTGGCAACAATGACCCGGTTCTATAATGAATGTCCTAGAAGCTTTACAGTATAGTTGGTGGCAATTTCAAAATGGGTGCGAATCATTGTTCTACAGAAATGCAATATACATACATATACTTATATCAGACGAAATACCTTAAAAGTTTGAACGCATAATAATATTGGAAAATCACATCCATTGGGCCAATCGCAACGCAGGAGCGTTCGATATACTCAATGGTGCAACAGGTCGATTTAATCTGACCTTCACGGCCCCTTTTCTCACTTGGCTATTTTTTAGTAATAGCTTGACTTCAGCACCACTTGGCAGCACGTTTTTGCAATAGTATTGCATACATATTTAAAACATTAGCCAAATCGGATCATAAATAAGATTTGTAGTAATAACTCAACTACAGCGCCAACTGTCGGATTAAAGTGTGAAACTAAACCATCCAGAGACCCACTCAAACACACAAAAAGTTTCGTTAAAATCCGTACAACCATTTAGGAGGATTTCACTCACAAACAAACCTGCAGAAGAATTAAAAAATACATTCAAAGGTCGGTACGTTTGTAGGCCTCAAACTCCCTTTTCAAATAGCCCAAATTTTCTCCATATGTATGGGCTTGATTTCAACTACATACATATCTCCATACGAAATTCCAGTACTGTACCATGAATACTTTCAGAGATATGCAGTATAAAAATTCGATTTATGTGGGAAGTGCCACGCCCCCCTTTCCAACACCTGCCCTCTTTCTTCATGAGTATGCGATTGATTTCGTATATATCCACACCAAGCTCCAGAACTCTACCATGAACACTTCCAAAGATAGGCAGTATGAAAAGTTCGGTCCTCTTTTCCAACAGTTCCAATTTTTCCTCAAGAGTTGATTGCGTATATCTCCGTACCAAGTTCCAGAACTATACCATGAACACTTCCAGAGATATGCAATATGAAAAATTTGGTTTGTATGGAAGATGCCACGCCCCCTTTTCAAATAGTTCCAATTTTTATCCAAGAGTATGCGATTTATTTCGTACATCTCCATACAAAGTTCCAGAACTGTACCAAAAAATTTCCAGAGATATGCAGTATGAAAAATTCGGTTTGTATGGGAGATGCCACACCCCTTTTTACAATAGCTTAAATTTTTCTCCAAGGGTAGGCGATTGATTTCGTATATCTCCATACCAAGTTCCAGAACTCTACCATGCACACTTTCAGAGATATGTATAAGGCATGTGCTAAAAATCGTACTTACCTAAAGGGCTACATGTCCAGAATTATTGCTACGTGTTCCTAATTAATTAATCTTTGACCGACCACCTAACCAAATGTCTACAAGAAAAAAAAAGTATTAAAACTCAACGCGATTCTTTGGCAACTTAAAACTTGCGCATTATTACACTCTGGAATTTAATGGGCTATAAAACAGCATACTCAAAAAGATTCTAAAAAATCTGAATAAAAAGTTGAAAATCTAGCTGAAGCTTTGCAAATTTTTTATAATTTTTGCACAAAATTTGAAATGTGGATTTATAATTGTGTTAGTTATATAATGAGCATGATTCAATAATACAAGGTTGAACGGTTCATCTATACACCCAAAAAAGTACAAAACATTAAAATTAAATTTTAATTAAAAAACCAAATGTAATTAAATTAGGATACTCGAGATCTAACTTTTCAATGTAACCAATATAATGATTAGCAAGACTGATTGGAGAAAATAGTAGAAAACATTACTAAAAATTTAAATTTGTAAGAAACCAAATGTAATTCAATTACGATATTGAAGATGTAACTTTTCAATGTAACCAATATAGTTGAGTGTATCGATACTTTTCTAAAAAGTTCTATCACCAGCAGCTAGGGATAAATCGATACAAGTAAACCCAAGTACCTACTCGCTACTTTTCTCAATTTACCAAGTAGTTTTTTACTCGATACTTTTTACTACGATCCAAGTAGGTATCGAAAAAAGTACTTGTATCGGAAGCGCCAAACTTATTAAGCTTCAGCATCTTTTTTGAAAAGCAACCCATTAGAGGAATGGGAAGCAGTGTTGCCATCTGTTGATTTTCAAAAAGCACCAAAAATTGGGAAAAAAGCGTTTTACCACACTAAAAGCACCAACTTTTTTTAAATCACGGGATGCTTTTTTCATAACATAATACCGAAGTACTGCACATTAAAACTGGTATATCTCGAAAAAGAAAAATCGAATCGCAACAAACGAAAATGATGCCCTAATTAGAAATGAGCAAACAATTTGATGTTTTCATTATATAACCTCAAATATCGCACTTTGAGGTTAGGATATCTCAAAATTCTAGTGCTAGAGCAATTCTGAGGCCAGGTTTGGATTCAACACCAAGAAACGACGTGTTTTACTAAGGTGGTAAAAAAAAACAAAACTTGTACAAATAATTAGAAAAGAAAAAAAGAAATACTTAACTTACTTGCGTACTAGCATTATCAACGCGAATAGAATTTAACAACTTCAGCATTTTATCAATCATGGTTGTATTTTGGTCCATTTAAATTTGAAGATTCTTGTAAATTCAGTGCTGCCACAGCCTTAAATATTTCAAATTATTTCAGGTTTTAACTATCTCGAAGAAATTTTAGTTCAGAAAAAAAGCACTAGGCACTAAATATTTTTTTTTGGCGTTTTAATTTTCAAAAAGCACTAAATCTAGTGCTTAAAGCACCAAGTTGGCAACTATGATGGGAAGATATGCGCCCTACATTTCCGCAGCTATATAAAAGCAAGCCCGTCTATATATAACGGTTGTTGGGTCATCTGTCCCATGCTAGAGGCTTTTCTAAAAAACAGGTACAACCATGATAAAAACATTACAAGGTAAATTCATTCAAACTGTCAAAATCTGTAAGAGTGTGTGTAGAAATTCAAACAAAATTTTTCAATTTGATATCAGAAGCCGTGCGGCGAAAGACATACACAAAATCAGCTGAGCTAGTAACACACCACACCTTATATAAATTCGCCTTGGGTACAACTATCTATCAGGCATGTTTTAAGATTCGAAAAATTGAAATCGACTCGATTTCGATAATTTTCTCGATGGATTTTAAGCCCAAAAATTTACTAGTTTCGCATTAAAATGATTAATTTCATATCGCTGCTGCTTCTTTTACGGTTTTCAATTAGAATATTCACTCTTTTCATCGAATATAATTAAAAAATATTTGGCAAATCGAGTCGATCAAAATTTCTCCTTTCAAGAAAATATATTTGGAAAAGTTGACTTTTTCGGGAAATATAATAACAAAACATTCGAATTTCAATGTTCGAAATTCGGAAAAAATCGAATTCCAACCCCCACCCACTACCAATCCCTAGGGCACACGTGACTACAAAATAACAAAAAAGACCGATTCTATATAATTTAATTTAAATTTAAATGTATTCATAAACGTCGGGACGGCGCGAACGCCATTCCCGGCTACCAAAAATTACACGCACGAGTTATTCGCATTAGGAATAATCGCGAAGGTCAACTCAGCCGAGGTGCAATGGCCAAGCCTCGCTCCGGAGGAACCGCCTTCATGATCACGGTAACCTCTACGCCAGGTAAGTATGCTTTCTTCCGCACACAAGCAACCTTTTCAGCCGATACTCACATAAAATGGTTGAGAACAGCAGATAAACAGAATCGACAAGAAATTAACAAATGAAAAATAAGCGCGTAAAGTCAAGCACAACTATGTATACTTTTTGTGGTTGTTTTGGGTTTGTACAATAAATCCATGCGTTGTAGTTGCCTTTTATGTACATACATACACACATATGTGCTATTATTAACAGTTGCTGTAATCGAAAGGTAGCGTATGTTAAGTACTGCTGCTTGGATGTATACAGCAAAATGAGTATAGCAAGCGATGGTAGTTGCTTCGCACCGACCTGCGTTCAAATTTTAAAATTTCATAGCCTACTGATTTTTTCTTACCAGCCGTTAGAAATCTCAAAGAAGTCTTCTTTTTAGAACTTTTTAGTTCGTAATTATCATTTGAAAGTTAAAATTTGTGTTGGACGCTTGTGAATGCGAAAAGAATTAAAAATATAAATAAATAAAATAGTTCTAGCAGCATAGTGAAAAAAATTTGAGTAACTAAATATGTACCTACATTATTAATTTTGCATATTGTACACACATATGTATAATTACATATGTACAGTGTATTTATAGGAAGTTCTTAATTAAAGTTTCTTATAGCAGACCTAACTTCTTGTGATGTTTTGAACGTGAAGTGGTGCATAACTTTAAACTTTAAACTTAAAACTTATGACTTGGTATGAATCTCGCCGCTTTTATGACTCAATTGATAATAAATTGCAAATAGGTAAGTTTTCTGACTTTTTCGCTGACAGTTTTGAAGATTTCAAGTACGATGGTCGAGAACTGGGCATCCACAGAAATTTACAGATAAAGACAAACGCAAAAACAATAAAATAATTGACAACAATGCTTTCCGCATTGCAGTGGAGAATACCGCACAAATCAGCCAAAATCTACTAGCCGATGTTGATTCTGAATATGTTCGTGGATCGATTTATAAAACCGGATTTAAGTCATGTACCCCACACAAGAAATCATATGTACATTCGCTTGGAATACACACATCCATACAAATATCAGTAAAGCTCGTCGGCGATTTCAAGCATCCGTTGGTTACCCCAGCAACGAGTACATGTGTGAGTGTCGGGTTGAATGTCGAGTGCTTGAAGCTTGCCCGGCAACACTCAAGCATAAAGCGTCAACACCATTTGCAATAAAATTTCGTAGTGGGCGGACGTAAACATGTCTTCATCGGATGACGATTTTTTGCTACTTGCCACTAAAATCTTTGGCCCGTAGTCATAGTCAAAATAAAGTCGACTTTAAAGTTAGTTGCATCTTTTTGACATAATTTTCAATGGGATATCTGTCAAAAAAGCTGCAACTAACTTTAAAGTCGACTTTATTTTGACTATGACTACGGGCCTTTATCTTCCGCGAACTTGCTCATTTTACATATCACAACAAACTAACACACTAATGCTTGTCAACGCTTTGCGCCACTATCAAACAGACCGCTTGTCAAGCGGTCGCGTTGATGGAAAATCAAAAAAATGGGCGATGCATATAACCTTTCACTATATCTTTGAAAAATAATATCTATTTATTCAATAGCTATCTAATTTTTACCAGGTTAAAGACCAGATTTTTAACTTATAACCAAGGAGTATTTGGTGACACAGCTCAACAAAATTCTAACAACTGCATGCCGCAGAATCAGAATCTGACCTTCAAATTGTTTTGCTCCAGTGTTTGACATATTCGGGATTTAAAGGGTCAAAAATGGATTTTAGGCATTTTTTTGAGCTGCTGTAGAAAAGTATACAGTCTGAGTGTCGTGTCAAGCGAAAGTGGTTTTTCGAAAGTCGAGTCGTATCGAAAATTTTTTGAAGTCGGTTAAAAATAAATAAATTACATAAGTACATAATCAAGTATGTATAAAAGCAAATCATATTTCGACATCAAAATTCACTGATTTTAAATTGAATTTTGGGCGGCCATTTTGATTTTTCTAAGTTCGTATCACACGGTCAGTGAAGTTTCATTGTACCAATTTTCAGCTTAATTGGGCTAAAAGTACAGTTAGTCAACGACGTAGCGTAAACATAGGTTGACGTACGTAGCAGCATATCAAATTTACTGTTGATAGAGAGAGAGAGAAGCAACGGCAACGTCACCGCCATGCGGTGGTGAGTTTTCGTTAACACGCGAATCCCATAAGGTAGATCGTGTCTGCGTCAACCTACGGCTACGTTACGTTGTTGACTGTTTGAGCTTTAACTGTTTGCGAGATATTGAATTTTTTCCTCTTTTCGTTGATTTGGAACTACTGTGTGGCGTAAAAGCAAAAATTTTGCTGTACATACATAACTACATATGTACATAAGTGCAAACGCATAAATATGTATGTATTTTGCAGGGGGAGTAATCAAGTAGTCAGTTTGGTGCTAGCGACTCTTCGTACGCTGTGGCGCATTTCGTGAACCTATCGATATCACGAGTAGTTTTGATTTTTGTGGCACTGCCAGGGTTCGAACTCAGCCCGCTGGAATCTAATTTTTTTCCATCATTTATTTATTTTTTTACTAAAAAAGTTAGAAAATGAATACAGAGAAAAAGTATGCTCGCCACCGAGAACTGGATTCGATTCCTCAGATTTGTAAAAAGCGATTATTTCGATATCACCCCTGTGCATACCAACCGGTCACATCACACGATGGATTGTTGACATAAAACTGACTACTTGATTACTTTCCCTGCAAAATACGTATTTGCGCGTTTTTACATTTATACGTATATACATACATATTTAGGTACATATGTACTTATATGTATGATATAGCGAAATTTTTGCTTCTACGCCGCACGGTGGAAGATTCCCATACATTTATTTACGTAGAATACGTCTTACGTTTCGATATGGAAGCTATGCTCAAATGTTGTAGTTGTAATTTTAAGAGCTTCACGAAAACGTTATTGCACGAGAACTAGTGAAGCGATTTTAAAGAAACGCGTGGCGTTTCAAAGACAAAATTCCAAACCTATCGAAAGATGCATTTCTGTAAGTAACCGATTCGGTGTATGTCGTAGAAACAACGGTAAATATCGGTAAATATTTACTTATATAACAAGGGGTCAATTTTGAGCCTTTAAAGTGCTCTAGAAACTTATGATTTGCAGATATAACTTTCATTTTCGGGATATAGGTCCTTTGGAGCAGTTGCAATATTCAGCCCTATTTATTCTGCATTTCGATTACGTTCCCGCATTCCGCTCCGCAAGAATCGAACTTAGGTATTCTGCGTTACGATCGAATCGAAAGACGAAGAGGAAGAGAGAAGACATCTTTCGAAATCAGCTGTTTGCCTAGGAATGTGCGAAATCGAAACAAAACAAAAGAAATATATGCCACCAAACTATAGCAGCTTAAGTTAAAGTTTGTTAATATTTTAAAATAACTAAATATATCTAAAATCATTGTAATTTAAAAATAAAATTTCGTTTGTGCTTTAATTAAGTGGAAACAAAATTATAAAAATGTAATCCATAGCCGCGGCGTTATTGCTTTAAGAGGAGAACGAGTCCCAGATTGCTGATGCGGAAAATTTAGGGACATGTTCGATCTTTCTCAGATGAGTGAAGAGTCCTCCTAAATTCATCATGAACTGTATTACCCATCGCTCAAAGCCAGTGAAATTATAAACGTTGTTGGAGCACTCCACAACATTTCCATTTACTACAGAGTGGAAGATTTGAACGCAAATGAATTCCATTTTGAAAGCCGTCAGCGTCTTTTTTATGTAACTTCACAATTTATGTATTTATGTATGTATGTACATATGTATGTACATACTTCTATTAATTTTATATACAAAGAATAAATTGTATTCAGTGCATTTCACAGTCTTTTTTATAGGTAATGAAAACAAAAACGCCTGTGCTTCCTCTTTGAAAACCTCGCGCAATATCCCTTTTGGTTGCTAACATTTGAGGAAATTTTTCGTATTGGCCGTATTACCGCTGCGAAAGCACAGAAATCGAGAAAATTCATTTATGATGACTTACAATCATGCACAGTATATTTTACTTAATTTTTTTTATAAAATTGTATTAATTAAACCCACGAAAATAACAATCGAAACATTCTCCGTCAACAAATTATGCAACTTAGAAAAACGGTACTCCGATCGAAATGTAGAATATGTAGGTATAATCGTAAATTTCGAAGATTGATCGAAAGGAAACGGAACGCAGAATACCAAAGTTGCCAAACGGAGAAAATTTCGATTCGAGTCGAAATGCAGAATAGGGCTGATTATCGTGTACAAATCTTATATAAAATCAACAAATAATGAACATTTTAAGGCAACAAATTTTTGAAAAAATTTGCAATTTTTTTTTTATTACCAAAATGCTTGAAAATCGCTCGAATGATTTTGTTTTTGTTTTCTTTAGTCAAAAACTCAAGTTTTTTCTTTTCGTTTGATATATGGCATGTATTGGTTGATATCTTCTAAGCATGTTTATTTTATTCAAATATAGTATATGGGCATAAACATATATGTAATACTTCTATATTGGTAGTAAGCTAACATCTCAATGTGTAAGCATTCCGAAATCAAAGCGAGACAGTCTAGTACTGTTTTTGTCAATGTACTGTGTACTTGAGTGCCGGTTTTGTAAATGTGTCGTGTACATGTTTATTTATAAACGTATGTGTTCCTTTTCTTTCGTAGGTGTTTATTGATATATCTGTACTGTAGTGTTTTCGGACGGTACTAGCTCTTACTGCCAATATAGGAGTATTAAGTTCTGAACACATTGAAAACGACGAGCTACCGACCACAGCTTCCAATTTGTCATCTTTATTATCTAAGCGCTTTGTCGATGGCGACATGATTTCTTTGAACGCGGCAGCGACATCATGAATTTGTATGAGTTTGACATAAAAGAAGAGGAAAGACCTTATCTGTCGCCAGAAAAATAGAAATAGATCTAATCTGGCCACAACCATAGCCGTCGCGTAGCCCGGTCGTCGCCAAAATAATTATCTACATAAGAGTACGTGTTAAAATAATTTGACAGCTGTGGTTTGTAGCTCGTCGTTTTCATTGTGTTCGGGCTATTACATATATGGGTATAAATGATTTTCCATACAAAAGCACTTCGTCATCATTTTGCAAACACGTGCATGCGTTGGAAGTGAGAGAAGGAGAAAAAAAGTATGTATGCGTGTGTAGGTATTTCGGCTTTCGAGCATCAGATGGCGCCATATTTATAACCTAATCACAGCATATACACTCGCTCCACTATATCTATATTAGGGCGGGTCAATTTTTTTTCGACATCGTTCCTAGCAGATTCGGATTCTACATAAAATTCTAAGAAAAAAACCCCTTTAGACCATAGCTCTAAAATCAATTTCGAGCCTGCGCAATTTTAAAAGAAAATATTTTTAATTAATACTAAGTCCATAATCAGATTAATATTTACTAAAGTGAATAAAGGAATATTTTTTTTTTTGTAATAAAGAGTTGTGCTCGGGAGTTTTGTGATACGAAAAATTAAATTCTGATATCTATTTTTTATTTAAAGAACCGTAAGATGGCGCTTCAAAGCAAATCTACTATATATTTGTGGAAGTATGTATGTATGTATGCACCAGGTTGCAGCCTGAACGGATGTACATAATCGAATAAAATTTTGCCAAAGTATTGACATGACTCCTGGACCTATAATAGGGTAAAAAAATTGAAACTCGCCAAGGGGGGGGAGGGGGATGAGGGATACCTCCCATAGTGAAAATATTTAATCAGCTCTAACTTCGGAATTATAGTCACATGAACTCGAAATTTGAAATGCACAGATACCTATGGTTGGTGCTTATGGAGAGGTATACATATGTATATAAATGAGTTTGTAAAAAGGGGCGTGGCACATCTTATAGGTGTGGAATCTTTTATCAGCTATAACAGCAGGCAGTATTAGTGATCTCATTGTATTGCATTTTGAAGATTTGTTATAATTGTTTAGTCTTTAATATATACTAAGTTAATATATGGATTAATATTTACGAAAGTGTTACGAACGTTACTTTTTAATACAGTAAGAAAAAAATAACTATAATTTAAAGGAGTGACACACAATTATATATAATATTCTTTGATATACATTTATATGGGCCGTTCTTACGGTTTATATATTTTTCATCCACTCGCTTATTCCTTACCGAAAATTTTAAATAAAAATGTAACAAGTTTTATCCGCTGATACAGTACAGGTAGCAGTTTAAAATAGGTAACTGGGTAAACTTAATAAAGAAAACATATTCTCTGGCTAAATTAATAAGCCAGCCCGGATAACATAAAATCCCAGGCTTGATAAACATTTGGTGTTATAAAAGTTTTATAAAGCTCTACTTGTAATTAGGAAAAATGACGAAAAAAAATTATAAAATTGATTGATAAAAATAGAGAGGGAGTTATGGCTATGACAATAGAAACTAGAAAAAATATACCTCGTGTTGAAAGCAAAAAGGATCTAAAACCAAAAAAAAAAGTATAAATACATTGTTAATCATAAAAAAATTTATGATTCGAAAAATAATTATTTTTAAAATAATTAATTTAATAATAATTAATTAATAATTAATAATAATAATTAATTTAATTTAAATAATTATAATTTTGAAATATTGTAAACTTTTTTTTTGGTTTTTTAAAGTTAAGGGTTTATTTACTTACAGTAACGAACAAAAGTCACACAGTAAATTTTTCGCAATATAGGCAAAGTATTTTTTAGAAAAATTCCAAGTATGCAGTTTAATAATCCATTCAATTTTAGTTTATGCAGGTTTGAAGTTGCTTGAAAATCTGAATATAAAATTGCAAATTAGTATGCTGGTTTATTGAATTTTCCTGAGTTTTCCACAAAGTTTACACATTTGATTTTTATGTGTTTTAGTGTAGTATGAACTATGTTTTTATAAAAAAATATTGGAAATAAATTAAAAATTTTGCATATATGTATGTAATGCGAAAATTTACTGTGCCAAAACTTTTGTTCGACACTGTACATATAAAAAAAACATACAGTAACTTCTCCCGTTACAATAGTAAAAAATATGTAATTTGCTTTGTAGTGCAATCTTGCGGTTCTTTAAATAAAAAATAGATATCAGAAATTAATTTTTCGTATCAATAAACTCCCAAGCACAGGTTTGTATTAAAAAAAATATATCCGTAACACTTTATTAAATATTAATCTGCATATTTTATCAATTCGTCGGAATATGTTTTTATGTATGTTACCGCGTAACTTTGGACTACGTTATCCGTTTTCTATAATTCTTTTTGAAAGGAAAGGTGGTTCCTCAGAGGTAGTCTCCTACTAATTGAGTGTAGATCCGATAATTGGGCCATGAAGAAAATAACGGTATTTTTAAATTTTTATATGAGAATTGAAGTCGGTTTTGTTTTTTTGTTTAAATTTTACTCCAGTGTCCACAGCTTCTATAAAAGAGTCGTAGGCCATATTTTTTTGTTAGTTCAATTGTGGAACATTTGTATGAAATGCTTCGGCTCATACTTCGTCTTTTGTTCTATTTTTATATCGAGGCTAAGTGCATTGTTCGATGGGGTGATATCATTGCCAAACATGATAGTACTTTGTTTGCCATCAATAAACACTAACTTGACGGAGTTACAGTATTCCACATTGATGCGAGCCTCAAAAGCTTCGAATAATATTTGCGAGTATGGCTATTAGTTTTTACCGCTCAGGTAGGTGGCAGGCCTATAGAAAATATTTCTTAATCAATAATTTTTCAAATACTTTTCGTTCGACACCTATATTATAATACATACTTTATCTTATTAACTTAATTGAATTAAATTTTCGAAATTGGTGGCAACTCGACTCAAAAATATTTTCAGTAGTAAGCCTTCTTAAACCTTTTTAATTTGATACCCATATTGCAATATTTAATTTATCTTATCAATTTTATTTAATTAAATTTTGAAACAGGTGGCAACCCCCCTCAAAAATATTTTCGCCTGTAAGCCTTCGTAACCTCTTTCTTTTGCCACCCATATTGCAATATCTAATTTATGTAATTAATTTACTTATATTGAAATTTTTAAACAGGTGGCAACTCTCTATTTTTTCTGGTTTTAACCATCCGGATATTATAAAAAAACAAACCAAAAAAATAAAAATATTCAAATCGGTCAAGCTGTTTTCGAGTCTTAGCGAGGTTAACGGACAGCAATTCATTTTTATATCTTCGTTTAAAAATGCGCAGGCTCGAAATTGACTTTAGAGCTATGGTCTGCAGGAATTTTTTTCTTAGAATTTTATGAAGAATCCGAATATGCTAGGAACAATGTCGAAAAAAATCGATCCATACAAATTGACCCGCCCTAATCTATATATATATATATATATATATATATATATATATATATATTTTGTTATTTTTGTACAAAAATATGGTTCATGCTATAAACAATACCGTATAAATCAAGGTTTCAAACTGTATATAATATTAAGGAAAATTTAATAAATTTTCATCAAAATTTTAAAGTTTTCACTCAGATCTTTTACGAAAATTTCTGGTATGCAGTTTTATAGCCCATTGACTTTTAGTATAACAATATACAAATTTGAAGTGGTTTTTCCACCATTTTGTTAAACATTAAAAAATTTTTTTTTTTAAATTCACAACTGCAATATCGTGAACTTTAATCTTCTACAAACACAGCTTTGACTCATATAGTGAAAGAAATTTCTGCCGAAATACTTTTTGCTTAGAAAAATTAGCTAATTACAATTAATTAATTAATTTTCAAATAATTTTTGAAGTCGCACCAGCAGCTGGTACAATCA
>NW_023458697.1:36970-42329 GCF_013731165.1 Rhagoletis pomonella
AAAGGTAGTCAATATATTTAAATAGTAAATTATTGGCTAATATATATATTTTATTAATATAACCTATCTGTAATACAAATTATTTCAATTTTACATTTGACAAACAATTTTGAGTAGATAGAGGCAATAAAATATTTTTTGCCGCATAAAACTTGAAAATCTACCTACATATATGCGGTGTTTCCAAGATATTTTAACGCCCTTGAGTCACAAGTATATACAAGTATATTTTATCAATCATACCGATAATGTCATGTATTAAAAGAATTAAAAATTAATAAAAAAATTAAATCAGCAAAATGAATAAAATTAAGTGAAATTAATGTTTAATTTCTAACCTAACCCACATTTGTATGTGTGTAACTGAATCGCCTTTATATATAAAAATATTATCCTAATTTTAGAGCTTGACTCCCTAATCTGTTATTTGAAAAAGAGATTAGCCATGCAAAATTATAATTAAAAATATCTCAGATTAAACCGATAACTTTTTGGTGTCCAACCCAGTTTTATCGATTATACTTGCGAAGAAGAGGAGGAATGTCAAATGTTAAAGTAAACAAAAATTGACGCTAGTAAGGAAAATAGGTTTGTAAAGGTATTTTTAATAAAATATTCAGTTAAAATATATTTAAATGGCCTAATATGTGTTGCAAAACAAAGTGACCACGGAGGCACAGAGAAAGAGTTTAACTTTTCCTCGAGTTGTGTGAATAACAAGCACAACTAATTTGACAGCTAACGAGCTTTGATTGAGATTATATTTATATGTAAACTTACTTTTATGCTTTGCCGTTCGCATATGTATACACATCAAATTTCATGGGTACCTAGTACTCACGCCTTTTTTTTTTAGGTACAATCTGTCTCATTTAGGTACATTTATTTTGTGATATTAGGTACAATCTGAAATTTCCATTTTTCATCCCTGGTACATATAGCATGCGATTGTGGTTGCTTTGCACGGACTTGCGTACAAATATCAAAATTTCAGAGCCTACTGATTTTTCTTACCAGCCGTTAGAAATTTACAAGAAAAGAAGCCATATTTTTTTGTAATTATCATTTGAAAGTAAAAATTTGTGTTGAACGCAGTGTTGCCAGGTCTTCGGCATGTCTCTCTTGGTCTAAAAAACGTAATTTTCTTCCCAAAAACGTCTTTTTCAAATGCGTGCACAAATAATTGTTCTTATTAAACTTTTATTGTATACAAAGGTACATAAGTATGTATGTAAGGTATATTAAAATGTCATTTCGACAGATCACATTTACAATTCATTGTAAACTGGTTTGAGATCGTTAATATAAAAATCATTTTATGCATACACTTGTGATCAGCTGATTCAGTCATCAACATTTTGATCGATTTTGGCTGTTTTTCGATTGTTTATTTTATGTTTATTATTTTTCCATAAAAGCCTAGCTCATTATATAACAAAATAAATATAAATCCACATTTCAAACTTTGTGCAAAATGTATAAAAAAATCTGCAAAGTTTCAGCTAGATTTTCAACTTTTTATTCAGGTTTTTAAGAATTTTTTTGAGTATTCAGCTTGATAGCCCATTAAATTCCACGGTAATAATATGCAAGTTATAAGTTGCTAAAGAATCGCGTTGATTTTTAATAATTTTTTTTTTCTTGTAGAAATTTGGTTATGTGGTCGGTTGTCGAAAATGCTAAATTACGTTCTGCTAAGAAGGAACATAGCAATATTTCAGCCTTTTTTGCGTTCATTACATTTTCAATGATGCCTTAAAAAATTCGCCTACTTTTTTCTGACTTTTTATGCTGCTACAGTTGTTTTGGTGCTTTTGCGAGCGTGCGTGTTAGATCAGCTCTTCCTGATTTGGCTTTTAATGTGCAATTGCAAACATTGCAATAAGCCTCTTAACCTCAAGTGTTCACAAAACCAGCCAAAAATCCAAAAAAATGCTCGTACGCTTGGTTTGCATCATATTTAAGTCATCTGTGTCCAAAGAATAAATATCCTTTGAAGAAGCTGCTGCAAAAGACAAAACTTGTAAAGATTTATTAAGAAAATAATTCAAAATCAGTTCTACTTACAAGATTTAGTAACAGAGAAAAATTACTGAGAAGTTAAAAAACGTCATTTTTTACACAAAAAACGCCCGAACGTCAACAGGATACAAAAAACGTCCAAATTACGTTAAAAACGTCAACCTGGCAACGCTGGTTGAATGCTAGTGTAATCGCATTTCAAAAAATATATAAATAAAATAGTTTTAGCGCTCAAAGCTAAAATGTTGGTTTACTGAATATACAGTGAAACCCGCTTAAGTACCCCCCCGCTTAAGTACCTAACCCGCTTAAGTAACCAACATTTTTGGCCACCGTGAATTTTTGAATGTAATCTGAAGAAAATCCCTCTCTTAAGAACCTCCCCGCTTATTTACCCAACCCGCCTAAGTACCTAAATTTTTCGTGCCCCATTTACAATTTTACTTAGAATTTTCCCCTTTTAAGTGCTCTTTCAAAATTCCTTAAAATATTTACGTATTTTGAAATTCAGTAGCAGCGCTACACAACTTCGGTAAAATATTCAAAAAAATCAACGGTAATTTTTAGCCACTTGAAACTTGCACATTATTACACCAAAATTGAATGGCCTATAAAACTGTATACTCAAAAAACAGTTCTGAGAAAAAAGTTTGAAATTATGATGCATTTTTTTAAGTGTTCTACAAAATCTTAAGCTTAAGTTTATATGGTATTTTTTTAGCGAATGAACTGTATTTTAATCGATTGAAAAATCTCAAAAATTAATAACTAAATAAACGTAAGTGGCAACCAATATCATTTGGAATTTGGTACAAAATGATATGTCCAACTTTGACTTTTTATACGATTTAATTCTTGTAAAAATGACATACCATATCTATTTTTTTAATTAAATACTATTTCTTTACTTGTTTTTATGTTTAAATAATGCTACGATGTTGGTTTTAAACTATATATACTTCAATAAATGTTGTTAATCAAGTATTTATATAAGTTAATAAGAAGAATTAACTACATCAGTAATTATGTTCGCTTAAGTACCCGCATCGAGGTACTTAAGCGGGTTCTCTTCAAAACGCTGACATTTTTCGTGAGGTACTTAAGCGGGTTTTATTGTAATCTTAATTTTTTGCAAATACACTTGCGTACAATTAAAGCTTCGTCATAAGTTATGACTCATAACAGAGCTAACTAACTTCGTGTAATGTTTTAGATAATTTTGAACTTAAAACCTAACTTTTTCGATGACATTTTTGATGACCTTGCTTTGCTTTGAGAACTGTCAAAAAGTTTTTGAAATCTACTAAAATGTACGAAAGTTGGCCTACTGGCAATTTTACTTCATTTCCTTGAAGCGCTTTAAAGTTTCGAATAGCCGAAATCTCTATTCGACAGCGCTTTGTAGGCTTTTGACAGCTGTTGACATTCCAATTTATCGCGTCGCGTTTGCTTGTGTTCGGTTGATTCCGATTTTAATGCCTATTTACATTTGCCCACAGTTTAAACTTTGAGAGAAAAGTTCATTTGGCACGCAAGTATTTTTCAGGTGTATTTTTTCTTAGGCTTTGTATAAAAAAAATACAAAAAAAACGATTTTTGAGTATGAGGCCTTATGTTGGACAAAAGGACGAGTATAAGGGACTCAAAATGGAGAAAATTTGCCTATGGCTACAGAAGATATGGAATAAATTAACTGACGAAGACCTGCGTGCCAAATGAGCTTTTCTCTCAAAGTTTACACTGCTGGCAAATGTAAATAAGGATTAAAATTTAAAAACTAATTAATACAACTAAAGTAAAATCTGTGGAAAATTAACAAGAAAATACTTTTTTTGCAAAATCTATAAAGGACCTTTTTATTTCTCAAAAAAACCTGGGTAACAGTTATTCGTCGCCACGCTGTATATGTAAATATTTTAAGGACAACTACAAACATCGTCTTCCAAACGCCAGAAGTTCTCCTCACCAGTGTGCACACTTCTACCGCATATGCGTTAGATTCGCCGCATATTTTTAAAAATTTGTCCATCTACCGCACGAGGCGCGAAATCTACCTAATTTTGAGGTGCATAATTTGTTTCCTTTTGTTCAAAGTGCTTAACTTTTTAACAACATCGAATAAAGTTAAAAAAAAAACTTTGGCAGCATTGTTAGTTTTAGACACGGTGACCATATTAACCAACGTAAAATAAAGGAAATTTTTTTTCAAACTGATTTGGGAATTCGTAGATACAACTTGTGTGATAAAATAACCTTACCCATATCGTAATTTAAATTAAATATTTACCAGTTAATTATATTATTTAATTGTACAAGTTCCCGTGCTGTAGCGAAAAATCAAGCCAAATCCTTTTCAAGGACTTCGCCATCCTTTGCTACCAAAATGCGTTTACCATAATTCATACTGCACGACGAAGCCAGCACACAGTGGTTAAAAATTGGAATTTAATGTTCATAATGGACCGGAGCGGCTCTTGGATTTTTTGGAGAATAGGATTCTGCGAAAGATTTACGGACCTTTACGCGTTGGTGATGGCGAATATCGCAGACGATTTAACGATGAGCTGTATGAGCTTTACAACGATATAGACATAGTGCAGCGAATTAAAATTCAGCGGCTCCGCTGGCTTGGCCATGTCGTTCGAATGGACAGAAACGCTCCTGCTCTGAAAATATTCAACGCGGGCCGCGATGCTGGTAACAGAGGAAGAGGAAGGCCTCCTCTGCGTTGCACATAGGGATATTTGGCGATTTAGGCGGCCAAAATTATTTTTATGAAAATTTTTTTTCAAAATGTTTAGAAAAGACGATGTCTAAAATTGTAAATGTTTAAAATCAAGTAAATATAGGTGGAGGACGTATAATTATTTCTCCAAGGCAACGAAAATAAAGTTGGTTAAGTTTGAAAGCGCAGTTACTCACGGACGTAAAAATGGAGAACGTGTCAGCTGACACGATCTATCTTATGGGATCTGCATGTTAACAAAAACTCACCACCGCATGACCGTGGCGTAGACGTTGCTTCTCTCTCTTTCTATCAACAGCATACTTGATATCTTTCAACGTACTTCTACGCTACGCTACGGACACGTTCGTGGGTAACCGCACTCTGATACCGATAGACTCTATGTTGCCGTGGTCCGATTGTAGAAACACGCGCAACTACATACGGCACCGTGAAATTGTGCATATGGAAACTGTGCATACGAAATAATGCATACGAAAAAAACCGAAATAATGCATATATGCACAGTTTCGGTTGAAACCCGAAATAACGCATATGAGAAAAACGAAGTAATGCATACATGCACAGTTTCGACTCAAAACCGAAGTAATG
>NW_023458697.1:42339-85214 GCF_013731165.1 Rhagoletis pomonella
CACAGTTTCGACTCAAAACCGAAGTAATGCATATGACAAAAACCGAAATAGTGCATACATGAAAACTAACTTCTTTCTGAGTAGGCGGCCTTCGGCCGCGCTTAGGGATTATAACCCTTACTATGTAGAATTCTCCTTTCTGTGTTGCCGGAAAAGGGGGCCGGAAGTATTTTTGCGCAGAACTTCTTTCTGATATTAGCCTTTTTATTAAAAAAAATTCTCTTTTCAAAATTTTTATTTTTTTAAACAATCTTAAAAATCTTAAGAAGAGGGCAATGAGAAAGCAAATTTTTTTGTAGAAACGAAGACGCCATTATTTTTTCCTGAAAATATAATTTTCCCTTTAAAATTTTTATCCTATATATTGCTTTTTTTATATTTTGATTCCCAAAAATAATTTTACTCTAAAGAAATAATTTGATCCCCTAAAATTTTTTATTCTAGATTTTTTGTAATTTTAGTTCCCAAAAATAACTTTTTTCAGCAGAAATAATGTCTTCTCTAAAAAATCTTTATTTTTAATGTAACAAACAAATTTTTTTCTCAACATTTTTTTGCATAAAACCTGCTGACATATTTTGTCCTAAATTATGATTTTTTCGAAAAACATGTTTTTCTTGTAAACTATTTTTCTGAAAATTCCAATATTCAAAAATTTTGTTTAAAAAACATTTTTGTAATTTTGATAAAAATACTTATTTTGTAAAATGTTTTGATACATATATGAGGTACTTTCTAATAAGACAAAATATTACTCTGAAAGGATCAACAGAATTAACAATTCAGTACAGTTATGTTGGGTGGCATGAAAACGGAGAGGTAGATAAATGTTGAAATTATTACTAAAAAAAAATTCCGCTAGGTATAACAACATCTGCTTCATGTTCTCCAAAAATTGTCATTTATGATCTTTTACACATCAAACTTCTGCACTTCCAAAGCCAGCTTCTCCATTACGTGACACCTTACCATTTTGCGCGCGTTCGATCAGCGGCAAATCAGATTGTTGATGCGCCTGGTCGACATCCTGACGCTGATGGTGGTTATGATGCTGATGGTTGTGATGCCTGTGATGGTGATGATGATGGTGTTGATGCTGATGCGGTTGAGGTGCTGTGGGCTGTTCTTCCGCTTCCTGCTGCTGCTGCTGCAGCTGCTGACGCTCCTCCTCTTCCTCATCCGTGTGCTCATCTGAGAGTGGTGTGGTCTGCTGTGCTACTTCACGCACCATTTGTGTGCTCTTGCGAATCGCTGGTTGATGATTGTGATTATGGTTGTTGAGGTGTTGATGTGGGTTATTATTTTTTGGTGCTGCTAGGGCTTCCAAGTGTACATTGTTCACTGAAGGTTCGGAACGTGCTGATTTTAATGAAAACATGGAACTAATCTTACGTAGCTTATCATGCACAGATAATTCTTTCTTTTCCGGATCATGTGTGCCATTGGTGATGCTTTTCGTGCTGTGTGAAAGGGAGCGTGCATACGATTTCGACGAGCGTTTCGAGCGTTTCGATGAGGTGGACGAAGATGAGGACGATTTGGTGGATTTAGATGATTTTGAGGTGGAAGAAGAGGAGGAGGAGGACGACGAACTGCCACTGCTGGTCGAAGAGGTGTGTACTGGTTTAGTTTGTACCCAGAAGCGTAGAGCGAATAAAGATTCATTTTTGAAAGCTTCCGAGAGGGAGATCTTTGAAAGAAGAATATAAAGGTTGAGAAAACAATAAGTTTAAAAGCTTTAAAAGTTCCAATGTTTTCGTATTTTTTTGATAGAATACCTACCCTCATTAAAAGTAGCTTTTTTTTTTATAAAAAGCAAACATACCTTTTCCTCAATTGCCACCGCTTTTATATTCCACAAAAACTCACACACACCAATTAGAATAGCAGTGAGCAGACCGATGCCTAGCACAAGAAACACACCACCCACATTTTCCAAATCCAATTCGGGCGTGTCACCACTACTACTCTCTGCTTGCGAACACGATCCACCGCCATGCATCTCCTTCCACCATTTGCGCTTCAATTCGGAGAGCGTACCGGATTCACCCAGCTTCAATACAGCGCCGCTGATCTGCTTACGGTAAGGCGAGTCTGTGTACAAAGCAATTAGGACAAATTTGAATTCTTCAAACCCACAATCATTTAACGGCCAAACTCACTAAAAGGCATTGCCACGCCATAGGTTTTATAATCCAACCATCCACCCACTTGCATCAGATCACAATTTCGTTCGATAATATACTCTAGCGTTGTGGATTCCATAAGAAATGCATAGAGTCCCTTGCCCTTGAGCACACGCTCCACGCCTTCGTCATTATTCTTGGTGAATACCGAAGGGCGCGCTGTTTCCATGGCGGTCCACATGCGTTGGTAGGTGGTGAAATTAGAATCCTGTTTGAAAAATAAAGCGAAAGTGAATACAGAGTGTGTGTGAAAGCTTTATTAAAAAGTGAAAGTTCTAGTTGAATGTGAAAGCTCTATATAATAACGCTATTCATTAACTTGACAAAATATGTTTGTGAAAGCTTCAATCAAAAGGGAAAGCTCTAGTTGCATGCGAAAGCTGTAAAGATTTTTATTCAAAGCTATGCGTTCACCCGAAGAATAAAAGATGAATAAATAAAGTGCGCGCAAGCTCAAATTAAAAATGAAAGCTCTGGTTGAACGTGAAGGCTCACAAACTCGCCATTCACAGCTATTCTTCCACATGAAAAAAAATATATATATATATTTAAAGCTCTAGTTAAAAAAAAGCCCTAGTTAAATGTGAAAGTTTTAAACCGCGCTTTTCAAAGCTATGCGCCAACATGAAAATAAGAAATAAACAAAAACCTAATGTGTACGTATGTGTTTACATATGAAAAAAAATAAATAAATTAAAAACAAACATTGACATGTTTTTGGAAGTTACTAACTATAAGTGAAAGCTTTAGTTAAAAGTAAAATCTCTGAGGCTCGCAACTAAAAGCTATGCGCACGAACGATATGTGTATGTAAAAAAAATAAAGCTATGTTTAAAAGTGAAAGCTCATATTAAAAGTGAAAGCCCTCAAGATCGTCATACAAAACTCTATATGCGCTCACCCGAAAAAAGCCCATTGTGCTGCCGCCCAGTAAAGCGCCATACTTAATTTTGCTTTGCGCAGCCAAATCTTCAGCGCTTCCAATCGAGCTTTCCATCTACAAACATAATTAAAATAAATTTGAATGTTGATTGCAAAATATCGTTATGTAAAAGAAAACATTACTCTGGACATTGTTAAAAAAGCAGCCAAATTAGCGGTATAAGAGTTCAACATCATCAAGGCGAAGAACCACCACATGCTGGTTACAAGTCTCGTCGAAGCAGCCCTGCGGATGTTAACAATTGGCGTCAACAGTTAAGTAAAGCTCATATGAAGCTCCTAAAACTTTTACTTACTTCGGCAATATATCACACCCCTGCCCCATAATAGAGCCAACCGCCAACCAAGTCGTATTCGACATGCACCAAGGATTCTCCACCTCTTCTGGCTCCTTACAGGGATGCGGATTCTCCCAGTCTGCTGGTGCCATGCGTGAAAGCATGAAAATCAATAGCGATACACCCAAATATGCGGTGGCCATATACACCCAGACATCCAAAGAAAATGGCGAAAGGAAAGAGAAAAGATCCGGTGGCGGCTGCTCAGGCTTGGCATACAGTATACTAATGCCCAGTGTCATGAAAGGTGGGGTGAAGTCGACAGCTTGACGTCGTGAGGAGGTCATCGTCAAATCGCAAATACCCAGGTCGGCATTCTGAAAGAGAGACACAAAACGATTTAAAATTTTTTAGGAAGTTATAGGCGACGCTGTGGGCTTTCAGTGTTTGCAGTGATGACCAAAACGATGCATTAGTGCAGAGCTTTTTTAGGCTTTATCGTACATACATTTTACAGCTGCATAGACGAGTTACGCCTAAAACGTAGGAAGAAGCAGGGCTTTCTGTATGTTTTATAATGAGTTTTGTAAACATTTTATACTGACGCGTACAGGAAGAGACCTCTCGCTAGCAATCACTGATATAGAGGTGCACAGTACACAGTTGTTCTCTCTCTGCCCATGACTAATGTACATAACATTTAGTAGCATGAAATACTCACACCCTCCAAAAGTTGCTTCACCAATCCATCCCATGATTGTGTCTTCTTATTAAAACTACCATATTTTCCATCTGGCGCTAATACAAATTCATATTTGAAATTTAATAATCTGGCTATGGCATCGATCAGATCCATTGAGTAGCCCTCATAACGTGCGTTCCCTTGAAGAATTTCACCGTCTTTGGGCTCTCTGAAATGCGAGGAGGTGTAAAGTGACGAGCATATCCATAACTGTAAAAAAAAAATCTGTAAACATAATTCACACTCACCTATTCAACAAGAAGGGCGCACCAATACGTGATGTGATTATAAAAGTTTTATTCGACAGCTTTTCACCGACGCGTTTTTCGCTAGCATCTTCTTTTTCCAGTGAATCTACGCCATTTACCGGATCCCAAGTGGCCAAGTCCAGAAAGCCGCCCGGTGTGAATTCCATAAATCGTAAGGTGAAGAAATTACGTTCGCCATGCTCGTTGAAATCGATGCGGCCGGTGGCGCCTTCCATAGAGCGCTATGAAAAAATGCACATTGCGGATTAGGCACATAATTTCGGGAAATCTCTTAATTAGACGCATTTTTTTTTCTTTTGATATGGGTCTACACAAAAAATTCTTTGAGAAGTTTTCTTATAAAAAGCAAAATTTGTACGAACAGCGTAATTTAGGCAAAAATATGTTTACTCAAATTTAAGAAACAATTCCAAACAGAAACAAAGGTTTTTTGAGAAAAAAAAAAGTTGGTGTTAAAAATTGTTTCTATGGAGAAAACTATTTTTGAGAACAAAAATTAGAAAAAATGCTATTATACTATGAAAAAGTAATTTTTGAGTAAAAAAAATTATGTTGTGTGAAATATTTTGGAAAAAATATGTATTGGAAAATATTATTTTTCAGGAAAAAATAACAATTCTTTAACAAAAAGTATTTTCAGAAAAAAATTATTAAAAAATTATATTCATGGACAAATAATTTAGGAAATAATAGGGAAAATAGTATATATATATATATACATAATATAATGTTGATGAACAACATAATTTAGGAAAAAGTGGGAAAATATGTTTACCTAAGTTAGAAAAAATTACCAAACAGAAACAAAGATTTTTTCAGAAAACAAAAAAATTTTGCTGTTAAAATTGTTTCTATCGAGAAAAAAAATTTTTTTGGAACACAAACTAATGTTTAGGGTAACAATATCAGGGGAAAAATAATTTTTTAAGAAAAAAAAATTGGAAAAAAAATTGGAAAAAATTGTTATGGAAAAAAAGTTTTTTTTTGTTAAGAAAAAAAAAAATGAGTAATGAAAACGGTTTAAGAAAAATTTTACCAAAAATATGATTTTACTTTAAATTATCGGAAGTTTTAGGGAAAAGTATTTTTTTTATTTTTTATGAAAAAAAATTTTCGGGATAAGAACTCTATTGGAAAATACTATCTAACCAAGTTATAAAAAATTTAACTGACATACATACATCAAAATGAATATTTTTTTGAAGACAGTTTTTGGAAAAAAAATATTTTTGTCCCACAAATTTGGAAAATTTACTTTTCGGAAAAAATCAGAAAATATTTCTATTATTATTATATATTAATTTCAGAGAACTAACCTCATTTATTTCTTTTTCGTTTTGGAAAAAATAATGGGTTTAATTAAAAATGATTTAGAAAAATTATTTTTGAGAACAAAAAATTAATGTTTGGGGAAAAAGATGAGGGGAAAAGGTATTTTTAAGGAAAAATTATTTTTGATAAATTTTGTTTTTAGAAAAAAATAAAAAACTTTGGCAAAAATTTGTTAGTTGAAATTAATGAAAGGTTTTACCGGTTTTGGAAAATACTATCTATGCACCAAAATTATAAAAAAATGAACGTGCATACATTAGAAGGTATATTTTTCTTGAAGATAATTTTCAGGAAAAAGTTATCATTTAAAAAAAAATTTGGAAAAATGAGAAGATATTGTTTGGAAAAAATTATTTTCTAGGAACTAACATTCTTTCTATCTTTTTGTAACAAATGATGAGTTTTATTAAAAATGTTTTAGAAAAATTATTTTTGAGAACAAAAAAATAATGTTTAGGAAAACAATGTTACGGGAAAAAGTATTTTTTAGGAATAATCAGTTTAGATGAAATTTTTTTAGATGACTTTATTTATTCAAACATGTTAAAGAAAAAATTTGACAAAAATTTGTTCTTGGTTGAAATTAATGAAAGTTTTTAGGAACTTATTGGCTTATGGTCCTGAAGGGCTTAAAAGATAAATATGTATGTATAAGTATTTACCGCTTTCAAGAATTCAATGATGCGTCTACCCTGCGGCCAAGCGCGATTTTTACGACACTCCACTTTCGGAGGATTAAGCTCCTCGGCAATGCCAAGCTCAGCAAGACCTTTTGTAAACATGAAGACAGCGTCATTAGCCAAAATCATGTTTGTCTATACAAAATAGACAGTAGAAATAAAAAAAAAACTTTGAAAAAAAACACGGTTAAAAAAAACCATTTTCACCTTCACTTGCGACGGATCAACACGATAGTAACGTCCCTCTCGCTTCTCTCGTTCTTCCCAATCATGCGCCACATTCTTCACTTGATAATCTGTGGGATCCGTTAAACGTATAGTGGTTATATTGGCTGAAACCGAGAGTAGCTCTTGAAAGTCTAGCGTGTGTGTATCGAGTGCCGAGATAAATACACTCTACGAAATTTCAAGAAAAAAAAACCCAGTAAAATCAGTAAAACCACAAACTTTCAAAATTCGTTTACGGGTAGCAAACTCACCTGATATTCACCCAACATTTTCAGCTCATTCGCTTGCCGCAAAATAGTCAAAATATTCGCGGTGGAACAGTGTAGTACAATACAGTTATCGGTGGATAGTTTGATATTCTTCAGAAATGGACGAAAATCGGGTCCTTCATCTAGTTGACGTACTGTTGTTGGATTTTTATTGGGTTCACCGACTTGCAGCACATCTTGTAGTTGTTGTAGCTCTGCGTGTTAGTTAAGAGAACACCCTCTCGGTTTTTTGCAATACTTAAGTCATTCACTTCGCTTACCCTTTTCGGTTTCGTAGACAATGGTGTAGCTACGCCAGTTGAAACTTTGTAATATCTCAGCCATGCCGCGTGACAGTAGAACGTTATTTGGATGCACGTTCAGTGTCATGGATGTGTGCTGACGTTCGGCAAGCGATTCACTGGAAGTCCAATCGAAAACAATGTGTGGTATATCCAGCGAATTGCAGATGGAGGTGACTATGTCTGGAAATGTTGGGGATACAAATTAAATATGTGCTTTCGAAGTTTGAGGTCTTACTTGCATCCAGTTTAGAAAAATCAAATGATATAGAAATTAGTATGAAAAATTCCAAAATATACTTAAATCATATGAAAAAGTTTTCGCAGTTGTGAAAGTTTGAAAGCATTCCAGACTCACTCTAAATCCCGTTGAATGCTAAATACGGAGTTGAGTTTCTCAATTCATTTAAACACTACTGTAGCTCTTTTGTCCTTGATTAGGAAAGGAAGGGATAATACTAGGATTGGAACCCGTAGTGAGAATTCAATCTAATGGTAAGACCTAAAGAACCTCGGATATTAACTTATTAATGACTCCAAAAAACGAAACAAGGACCACGGTTTACGGAGTTGAGTCTTAACAGAACGGACAGACCTTTTATAGGCAAGGTGTCGATCTGCTACAAGTTTACATTCGAGGTGCCAATATGAGTTCGCATCACAGCCGTAGTCAACATTTAAATAGACATAAAGGACCTGCGGTAAAAAGTGCGTCGAAAAGTTGCAATTACAGCGGGTAGCTAAGATGAAGAAAAATGCAATTTTTTACAGCAAATTTTTATTTTTTACTTTAATCTATCTCACACTCTCTTGGAAAGCTGCGGTAATTACGCACATTTTGATACCTTAACTGATTTTTCCCGACAAATAGATTATTAACTGCAAACAATTGAAAAACGATACTTCTCCGTAAGTTCAAAATTTCGGGAGTTTTTCTTTCGAGATTTTCGAATATCATGACGAAAAAAAAAAAATTGGTGTCTTCTTTTTTTCGTTAGAGAATATAAAAAAATATATATTTCACCCCAAAGAAGTGTTGAGGTGTAAATATTGTATGGATTGACCCATATATAGAGATACATATATACATTTTTAAATAGTTGGCAACCCTCTTCAAAATTATTACTTCTGGCTAAGAGTGCATTTAAATGCCTTTCATTCCCTCAAGGCGTTGTAATATTTTAGTCGGTATATATGTATTTAAGTCCCGAAAATTTTAAGCGGGTGGCAATCCTATCAAAAGTTAACTCAAGAAGTGAAGCTTTCCTTCAAAATGGTGTTTCAATCATTCAACTTGATGAAGTATTATGGCGCTTAATTGACCGGATACAGTGCTTACAGCTTTTCAAACCCCCTTTTTTATTAAACAAAAAAATTTGAACATCGTGACTCCCCTTGAAAATGAGATATTCATTAAATTTGATAAAATATTAAAGGAGATATCGTTTGGTAACAGAAAAACACCCTTTAGAAATAAGTACATACAGTGACTCAAACAAATGACCATTGTTTTTTTTTTAATACTCGTAATATTTTTCCAGCTAATTTATTTTTTGTTACTTTTATATAAAACTATCGTCTAAGCTTTAACCCAACCCGTGTAACATTATATAAAATTTAGGAAAATTCAACAAATTTTGATCAAAATTTCAACATTACGAACAATTAAAGAAAATCAATACGTGGTCATTTGTTTGTGTCACTGTAGATTCATAATTATAATCCCATTCTCTACCTTAATCTTAACCTGAATTTCAATCTGAAGCTCAATCTTAATCTTAATCTTATTCTAACTTTAGTCTTAATCTTAATTAGTCATAATCTTAATTTTAATCTTAGTCGTATTGTTAATATGGATCTCAATCTTAATCCCAATCTTAATCCGAATATATATTTGAATTTTAATCCTACTCTTAATCAAAATCATAACCATATTCTTGATGGTAATCTTAACCATAATCTTAATCTCATTCTTAGTCGTCTCATAATCCTAATTTTAATCTCAGTCTTAACCTTTATCTTAATAATCTTAAACTTAATCTCATTCTCATTCTCAGTCCCAATCTTAACCTTAATCTTAAACCTAACCTTAGTTTTAGTCCGTATCTTAATCTCAGTCTCAGTCTCAATCTTAATCTAAATGTATATTTGAATTTTAATTCTACTCTTAATCATAATCATAATCTTAATCATAGGCAATATTAGGGCCGGTTGTTCAATGTCTGGTTATCACTACCACTACACTATCGACGATTTCGACATCATGCATGTAACATGTGATCGATAAAGCAGTAGTTGTGCTTAACCGGAGCTTCTACCTCCGATTTGTGCTAATCAGACATTGAACAACCGGCCCTTAGTCTTAACCTTAATCTTGATCTTAATCATGCTCAACCACCCCCCGACGTACCCGCCCTTCTTCTGTTGCATTTCGTTTTTTTTTTTGAGCTTGGAATTACAGTCACCGAGCGTAAAAAAAAATTGAACAACAAAAATTTCGCTTGTATTTTATACACCAGCCTATTATGTTCGCCACCACTGTGCAGCACGTGCTGAGGATGCCGGTATATTGTAGGTAAGTAGGTTAACAAATTTCAAGGGGGGATATATGTAAATACATATATGTACATGGTTACTTACGCTGAGACGTTTATTTACAAACAATCAATGGCAAAAACAGAGAAGCGAACTTGTTCAAGTACAGGTAAATATGTGCGAGAGTGTATGCATGTTGTTGTTGTTTTTATTGTATTTACATATATGCATTTATGCGCATGTTGATTGTGTTCTTTCTCTTCCTTCATATATATATTTACATATGTATGTATATACATACATACCTGTGCCTCCTGCTGTGTTTGGCCCGAAAATAGCAATAACGCCTTGCGCAATCAATTTGCAGACTGTTTGCCATGAAATGAAGAAAAGTGAAAATTTTACGCATTTTACAAACAAAATAAATATTATTTATAAATATTGAGTGAAATATGTTTAACTGACCTGTTTTCTCCACAATAAAACTATCATCCGTATCAGCATACTCGACAATGGGCACCAGCTCAAAGCTGCGCTCAAATACATTGGCGCGTTCGATGGCAGTACGAAAGGCGATTTCGGTTTCATCATTTTCGCTAGCGAAAATTATGCCTGATTTGTAAAGTGAAAGGTCAAGGTTACTAGCGAGCCAAGTGTTCAAAATTTAATTAGCTTTCACTTTGTTTATCTACTTACCAACATTAAATTGTGGACGGTCGGCCGCTTGCGCGTAGGCGTAGAGCAGCGCGCATATTAAATGCACTAATAATGGTTTCATTGTAGTAAAATTGGAAATTTTTAAATTTAACACATTTCATACGTAGCACTAAAATCTGGAACTAGATTTTTTTTCAAGCAGAAACCAAAAAAAAATGCACTTAATTTTTGTCAACTACTAAATATTTATACGAATCACGCGCGCTCTAGAAAATTTTTACCAACCGTTGCATTAAAAGATTCAAATCGAAATGCAGGCAGCAGGCAGTATTTAGCTAAGTTTTTTCGCCCATTAATGCTAAAATTAAATTCAGATATTTGACATTAAGACAAATCGACTGCAATTGAAAGGCACTGCTAATGCAAAATTTTATACATAGATACATACCTACAAATATGCAAAAGGCGACAAAGGCATAGTTGTGAAGAAGGAGCGCCGTTGTCCCCAATTCGCTCAGAGATTAGCACAGATTGCTTTGCGTTTTTATGTTTTATTCACTCATTTCATTTGCCTTTATTTATTTAACATTTAATTTGACTATAATGCCAAAACATAGGTACAAGATCAACACATATGTAAATACCCTTAGAAATGTTTCTTCTGTTTTGCTCTATGCATTCTAAACAAGTCGTAAAATGTGCGTTAAGCGGTACATATGTACACTTGTGGTCAGCTGATTAAGTCAATAGACATTTGGACAAGTTTTGGCTATTTTTCATTTGTTTATTGAATGTTTATATTTTTTTAAATAAAAGTTGGACACTTTAACCTAGCCAGCGTCACATATGTAAATCCACATTTCAAACTTCGCAAAAAAATTATGCAAATTCAACAAACTTTAACATTTGCACCCAAAAATTTTAAACTTTTTATTGCAGTTTTGTAGCTCATTAAATTTTAAAAAGGTTAAAGTGCAAATTTCAAGACGCTAGAAAATCGCGTTGATTTTTAATAATTTTTTTTACTCAACAATTTTTATTGAGATCGCGGCCGTTTTTCATTGAAAACTATTTTGTGGAAAAGCAACAATAATTCGAAAAAATGGTAGAAGTGATAGCTATTTCGGAAATCACCACATTTCCTTATCAGAAATGCCGAAATAGCTATCACTTCTACCATTTTTTTCAAATTATTGTTGCTTTTCCACAATAAGTTTTCATTAAAAAACGGCCTCAAGCTCAATAAAAATTGTTGAATATAATTGTTATAAGGCCATAAAATAAAAACAAAACAAATAATTTTTTTTACTAACACTTTTTCCAAAAATTCTAAATAAAAAGTTTAAAATTGTTTGGTGCAAATTTTAAAGTTTGTTGAATTTTCATAATTTTTGTATGAATTTTGAAATGTGAATTTATGTGGCGCTGGTTAGGTAAAGCTACACTTTAATAAAAAAAAATATAAACATTAAATAAGCAAAAGAAAAATAAGCAAAACTAGTTAAAATATCACTGGACTTAATCAGCTGGCCACAAGGGTATGTATGCAGATATATCCTTATACAATAAATACAGAAATTTACATACAAATTAGTTTGTATACGGATGTGTAATTAAAAAAATCAAAATTCAAAATTTGGCAAGCGGCCAAAAATCAAGCGCTCGCTAGACTTTTCTCTAAAGTTTAGCATTGATGTGGTGTATGCATACGGTGACCAGATTTCTGTGGGCAAAAATCGGGACATTTCTAAAGCATCGAATCAAAGCATACAATTATGTTTTTAGAATAAAAAGACATAGTATCGTTTAATATAGTTTAAAACAAAACAAAGAGAAAAGACCTTAAATAAGTAATTTTTAAGCAAAACATAAAACCGACTTCAATTCTCATATACAAATTAAAGATTATCGTTTATTTCTTCATGATCCTTTCAAAAATAATTATAAAAATCGGTTTAATGTAGTCCAAACTTATGCGGTAAATGCATAAAAAAATATATTCCGACGAATTGATAACCTCCTCATTTTTTGAAGTCGGTTAAAAATTAACACGAAAATTTACACTTACAATATATTGTTACCTTAATTCACAAAGGCCCTAACCAAAATTTTTTTTTTTACAGGGGAAGCAAAAAAAAACAGTAGATATAAAAAGAGAATCAAAAACAGGTAGGGCTTTTTAAAAAGTTGCATGTAGACTTCTATTAAGCTAATAAAGAAAACACTCAAAACCGAGATTTAAGCGACACAGATATGAAAAATCGGGAAACTTATGCGCCCCGACTTAAAAAAAAATATTCAGCGGGACAACTTTCTCAAAATCGGTACTATGCTGCCAAAATTGGTGCGAATGGTCACCGTATGTATGCATGCACTTCTCTATCCGGGGCAAATCCAGAACTTTCTTTTGGGAGGGGAAATCACGTAGCTTTCATCGAAAATCATAAGATAATGCCATTTATTACTTACTTAGAAAAAACTACAACTTTTACTAGAGTTACCCACCCACGCAGAGTGGGCGGAATCTATATCTATATATGTATGTAGGGATATTTGTCCAGGACATAGTATCTGCACGGATCGCTCCAAAAAGGGGTGCCAAATTAAAGCGCTTGACCTGTAGATGTGCAAACTGGTTTTAGTGTTTCGAAAAGAGTTGCCACCTGTTTAACAATTAAATTCAAATTATTTAATAATAATCATATCCGTACCGTTCGATTTTCCGAAATTAGGTATCAAATTAAAAGCCTTGGACTGCAGGTGTGCAATAAGGTTTAAATTTTTTAAAAGAGAGTTGCCACCTTTTAAAAAATTATATTCAAATTATAAAAAAAAATCAATTATCACAAGATGGGTATCAATCGAAATGGTTTTGAAAGGCTTTGTTTCTTAATTTAACTATAGGAGGGTTGCCACCTGTTTAGAAAATCTAATTCAATTTGAATTAAGGGAATTTAATATGATAAATATGTATCGCCATATGGGCGCCAAACGAAAGGGATTTCAGAAAGTAGTTGTTTGCAAATATTTTGAAGGGGGTTGCCACCTGCTTGAAATACGGAATTTAGTTAACATACATAAACAAAAGTTATCTGTAATACCAAAATATGGATGTCAAACGAAAGACTGTTAAGAAATCTTTACTTTGAACACTAATAATATTTTTAAGGTGTTGGAAGAGGGTTGCCACCTGTTTAAAAAGTTAAATGCAATTATTTATTAAGTTAAATGAATTATTAAAATATGGGTGTCCATCTAAGGGGGTTAGAGAAATGTTTATTTATGAACTATATTTTGCGAGGTTGCCACAAGAGATTTTTAATGAATCTTCCGAGATTGATTACCATTGATGGCTCCCAGTTTTCATTGTGTAAAATATTCGTTTATTTTCTAACGGTTTCGTCAATGATTTCCTGCACACTTTAGTTGTCCAGGCATGATTTTCGAATGGAATAAAGTCATCATTCATTCTTAGCAGACAAAATGTTATATATGGGCTCCGAATCACAAAGGTCTAGAAAGAAATGCGAAAACAGAGAAGCCTTCTAGGAAGTCCCCTGCAATAAAACTATGAAGGTCTCAACGCTTCTTACAACAGGACCTGATATTATGAGGGATTGGTTTGTGAGAGAAAAAAGGAAATGGCACTGAAACCAAACAAATGGAAAGCAAAGAAGTTACTGGGAACATACCATATCTTTTTAATGATCATGTTAACGACAAATGCTTCGATAACATAACCGATTTCGAAAAATACATATATCGGACATGGATTTAATAAAAATAGCCGTAAGAAAAAAATAATTTGTCAATGAATTAAACGAAAATGCTCACGATAGCCAGTGCGATATGATCTAGATTTATCGATAACCATGACGATATTCATTGATATAAATATAGTCATAACATTATCGATATATGCTTTGGTATCTAACATTAACGATTTCGGTAAATGTATCGGGAAGGGTTTTTATAAAAATATCAATAACTACATATGTACATATGTCAAAAATAAATCGATCTATTTATCGAAAATGCTACCGACACCGACACGGCAATAATATAATAATAATAGAATGGCCGCTACACATACATATGTACGTTAGTATTTGGCCCAGCTTTTCTTCCTTGATGTTGTCACGAAAGGGGAGGGACCTACAGTTTTACGCCGACTCCGAACGGCGATTGTATTTTTATGAGAAGCTGTTTTTCATGGCATACATTTTTTCGGAGGTTTGCCATTGCCTGCTGAGGGCGGCCGCTGTTAAGACAAAAACCTTTTTCTCCATTTGTTTTTTGATGTTGCAGGACCTGAGGAGTGTAAGCGCGAACTGCTTATCACCAGTGTTGCCGTTGAGAATTTTCAGAAAGCCGCAAAAATAGGTAATTGACGAATGAAAGGGTCACCATATTATTTTTTCTTTTCTTTACTAGTAAAAGAATAAATCTGAGATCCAAGGTCAAAATAAAACTTACATGTAAAGTCTTTTCTCTGCTAGAACGTTCCGCTATTGAATTTAAAAAGAAAGTAGTGTGACAAGCTTTGAACAAAACACAGAAAACGAGTTGCTGCAAGGAGAAGAGTAGCATTTCCTTTAAAAGTTTTAAGTGATCGATTTTTTCGTACTTGCAGGAGGTAACATTTTTTAATGGCATGATCCTGTTAAAATTTCCTATAAAAATCTTTGAAAAGGGACAAAAGTCGCACATAATTTTGGGAAAGGGTTAAAAAGCCAGAATTTTCAAAATCAGGTCCAAGGATACTGGCATTTAAAAAGGGTCAAATTGCCCCTTTAGTCGCACAACGGCAACACTGCTTACCACTACACCACAGCGGCCGCCGCGACATGGCAATACAGTGTAGAAAAAAAGTAAGACTTAGTGAAACAAATTAATAAAGCGTTGAAAATTAGATAAGAAAGGGAGTTGACAAAACAAAAAATTCTAATTTTGTTTATCAACATCTATGAAGAGCGCCCTTTTAGTTGCATTTTGGATGATACATTTATGCATGATTCAATAATGAAAGGTTTTGTAAGAAAAACTTTCTCTCACTCTAATTTTATCAATGACACTCCCACCCTACTCCTAAAACCAAAAACAGTGATCTTTCTTTTCCAAATTTCTTTGGAAGTTTTAGGAACATTTTTAAATTTTTATTAGCGAAATTTTTACCTTTTAAATTTGAAAAAATGATTGTTCGGCATTCGCTGGCGACAACAAGACAAAATGGGTGAGAATAGTTGGCCTACAGAAATTCAATGTAGGATAAAGAGACGAAATTCCCTTAAATGTCGCATACTTGTGTTTGTCGACATTCGTGGAGACATTCGTGATTCTGCCAAGTCGCTGTAAAGTAAAGCGCGCAATGTTTCTGGTACATGAGTCAACGAAGATATTTAGGTATTTACCTACACAACACAATCCTGCAGTGGAATTCTGACAATGGCTACGCTAAAATTCTCTAAATTAAAAGCCGTGGGGTCTAAAAGTACGCAATATGGAACCGTCCGTCGTCCGGCACGAAGCGCCAATCGCGACTGTGTAAGCAAATGTTTAATATTCTGACGGCGGCATAATCTCCCCAGTGCAACATCAAAGAATTCGAATTTACCAATCGAGCCATTACCGCGAAAGAGACGTAAGTTCAAAATGTTTTTATTTTGGGTCTTTTAATCACTATTCCATAATTTTTCCACAAACAAATAGCTTCTTCATATCCATCTATTGTACATAAATGGTACAGCAAAGAATATACAAGGCAAACAAACACACCAAAAAAGTAGTTCAAAGTGGACCACCCATTCTCGAGTTATGCGCCGTCTGTCGTAAGCAACATACATACATACATTCATAGACATATTTATTTTTAATAACAATCAGGGGTTATATTTAATGCGCTATTGCTATGCGCTAATATCTTCAACTTTTTGCGGAATCTAGCTACCATTTTAGGACGTGTAATTGAATTCTTCCCCTTTTTTCCTGCTTCCAAAAACCATCCCTGTGGGTGGGAGTGTCAAATTTTAGACAAAAGCTACTTAAAAAACCTTTCATTATTGAATCATGACATTTATGCTTGTACACATGTATGTATATAAGCATGATGTAATAATGAAAGGTGTTGTACGTTGTGACAGCTCGATATCGAACTACCTTAGGTCAATATTGTATTTTGGAAGTACAAGAAAAACGGGTAGAAAAAAAGCCTTTTAGTTGAAAAAGTACTAAATTGTATGCCTTCTCAACAGCGTTCCGATTATCTGAATAGGTATATATATGGCTTGGTAGTCTCATAAAGTTGTAGATAATTAAAATAATAAAATTAGGCGTGTTTTTATTCACAGGAATAGGATAATATGCTTAAACTGTTTGAGCTGATGAATACCCAGCTATAACAGTATGGCTTATATAATTCCTTATATTAGGCGCATCACTGAGAAAATTATCCCTTATGAATTTGAAATGTTTCCCTTATATTGTACAGGCCAAATAGAGGAATTCATTTACGTGTGATATTTTGTCCGCCTCTTTCAAATGGGCTTCTTGTGCGCATATGTATATTAGGTTTGATAGCTGTTGACCATACCAATAATGCCTCATACTCAGTTTTACTAGATCAATTCGTGTTCTCCGAGAAAAAAAATTTCACGATTCAAAAATCTGAGTATAGCGGCCAAATTCTTTTCTCCCAATTTTGAAAATTCTCCGTTTTTTGGCCTATATTTGCTTTGTATGGTATTTGCCACAAAATATAGGCCAAAAACGATAAATGTTCAAAATTTGGAGAAAAATAATTTTTCAGATTTTTGGATCGTGAAATTTTTTTTTTCTCGGAGAACACGAATTGATCTAGTAAATCTGAGTATGAGGCATTATTGGTATGGCCAACAGCTATTAAACCTGATATATTCGCACTAAGGTCTTTTTTGTATTCCACAGTGTTATATAAGGGATACTTTGAGGAATCATATAAACAATTATACGTTACCCAAGTTCACATACATCCAAGTTCGAGTCATACAGCAAGCTTTTTAATGATTTATTTATTTATTTTTGAGATTAACAATATATTTCAGAATTTATAATTAATACGTTGTGTTCTTTATGAAATCCACTTTGATTTTTAATTGTACAAAATTTATTATATACATACAGTATCGGTCATATCAATAGAAACCCCATTTCAAAGTGATATTATTTCCCTCTCATGTTAATTTATTTCTAAGAATTTCCAATAAAAATAAAGTATAAAGTTCAATTTCTAACAAAACCCATATAAAAAATAAATCAGATAATAAAATATATCAGAAAACTTTTCAACGCCCTATTTCAAAATTTGGCTGGAAAACGCCCTATTTTAGAATTTGATTGAAAAATGCCCTATCTCAGAACTCGGTTCAAAAACACGCTATCTCCGCTGACGATTCAAAACCGCCCTATCTCAGCACATTTTCAATGCATTTTCGTTTGAGATGGGACTTTGTTGAACCGAATAATAATAACAATTACAATAACATACTATATACATATCTAGTTTCAATATACAACAAATTTATGTACACATCATTAATTGTGTATATACATATATCTATGTCAATATATGTATGTGATATGTATGTACATACTACATCTACATATCGTTTAAAGTACAAAACCGTGTATCAACAAAATGCAAAACCGCGTATCAAGATAATGCAAACATACGTGGGTTGCAAAACTTATTTTCTAGAGAGTAAAAACACTCATATTTCATCATTTTCAAAAGCAATCGCAAGTTTTGGCTGTTATATTTCAGGTAGAATGGATAAGGATTGAGCCAAGAGCTTGTGTGAGCAAATCCAATTTTTAGCAGCAAATGTCAGTTACGCGGTTTTGCAGAATGACGATACGCGGTTTTGTACTTTAAACGACGATGTGTGTATTAACAGGAACGCAGCAATCTAATATACAGGTGAAGCAGGAACGCAGCGCAGCAGAAGCATACAAAAAATCTGCAAATAAATGGTTTTTTAGGTTTTTAACTAACAAAAACCTGGTCTTAACTTATTTGAACGTGGCTAAAGCACAACACTAACACAACACACTAATGCAAAGGCGCAACAGGAATGCAACACTGTAAAACACGGGCAGAGCAATACACAGGCGGAGCAGGAACGCAACACAGCAAAATCGTCCACAAAATCTGCGAATAAATGGTTCATTAGGTTTGGAAATAACAAAGAGCTGGTTCCAACTTACTTCAAAATATCTGCAGGATGATGCACACAATCAAATTCGGCCGCAGCTGCAGTTCACCAGAGAATGCTGCAAATGGAATGATTCATCAATAAAGTTAAAATAATGTGTTTGTAACTTACGTGTATAAGCTCTTAATCACAATACCAGCACAGGTCGGTCAGGAAAATACTAAGGAAATGACCTAAAAAATGCAAAATTATAATTTATTTGTAAAATAATTCGGTTTTATTACAATACATACCAAATTTCACGCAATTAGAAAACAAATGTCAGCGAATAAGAACAAAACGAACAAGGAAAAAATAGCAATGCGGTTTGAAGGAAACATGAAGCCATAAAATGCTTGTTTGTTTCTTTAATTCTCTGAAGTTTGTAAGATATGGCACTCTATTATTTGCAGTAGTTTGCAAATATTCACTAATGGTTCTAAAATCGCAAACATTTTCCTGGGATGTTTTTGTTTGATTTCGAATTGAAAATACATTACGATCATATTGTACCGAAATAAGTGCGGTATCCCTGCATTTTTGTAAAAGCCAGAAAGAAGCATAAACTGTATGAAAAAATGAAAGGGATCTGCATCTGTTGAACTTTTTATGGGAAGATGTATGAAAATCCAACTTGCTATAATTTCATATGCTTAACAGTGTCACAACGGTATGTTTACAGTATCTCCCCATAATTTTTCATATGAAAAATGTATTATATGCATCCCACTCGATATCATTGAATTCCTTATTAGAACATATAGTCTCTCTATTTTAGCGTATCAACAGTTCATATGGCTTCATACCATGTAAATGCACCATAACTCTCTACAAAATAGTTCATGCAAACCTCACATACGCAGTTGTTCATTTTGTTGATACACGGTTTTGTACTTTAAACGACGATCTGTTAGTTGTTTATCGGAGGGCGGTCTGTTCAAGCCGACTTCAGGTGTTTTGCATAAATTAAAATAAATGAAATTTAATGATGATGCGCTAGTCACAAAGCCTTATTTTTTGCAAATACTTATGAGAAATTTAAAAGTAAATTTGAACCGAAATATAAAAACGTTTTATTTGGGAAGAACATTCTTTAGAATTCGATATTTAAATCGCAAGATTGCATTCAAAATAAGAAAACAAAAAAATAACAGAATAATGCGCGCGTGGTTTTTATTACAAACTGATAAGAACAATTACGATGAAGACTCCTTTAACAGCTTATGATTAAAATATTTTTAATAAAAAAAGGTGCGAACCACGTAAGTAAAAAAAAGTACCTAGCACTGACAATGGTTTTTGATTTGAAATGTTATTACATTGGTATAAATATGGGAAAGAAAATACTCCGATTTATTGTTTTAATATTATCAAAGTGGCAGGGCCGTTTATATTACTCACAATCTATGAAACTTCAAAAAATTTTATTATCCCTCAAAAGTTGTTTATTGAAACTACCTTCTTTTTTGTATCATGTCATGGTATATAAGTATGACTTTTTCTTATGCATTTTTATTGGTACAAATAAAACAACAAACGCGTACAATTAATGATACAAAAAATTCCATGTCACCAAATCAAAAAATTACTTGTACAAACATGCATACATACATACATACATATGTCTAAATCTTCTTGCGTACCTCGTGATCATAAAATATTACGTGGCCATATTTTTCCGAGAAATGCATTTCGCGCGTACAATTGTTCGTATACATTTCGCGTGATATATCGACGCAGATTTTTTTATGATCACCGCGATGCATAAATATCAGACCATTCTCAGCATCATGCAGGACGACATAGTTTTCAGAATTACTATATTGTACAGTGCCTTTGTGCCAATCGTAGAAACTAAGATCGGTTGGTTTGGGACGCAGTAGAATGCGTTCTTGGAATACGCCTAACCAATCGGTATAGCCTTCGGCCATTAAATTTGCCCGCCTCAGACTATGCTCGAAATCAATATAGCCAGAAACTTCGAAGCCAGATTTGAAGCGGTGTTTAAGGAAGATGATGGTCTGCAAATCAAAAAAGAGCGAAAAAAATGTGATTTTCAGATGAGAAACTACATCCAATTACCCACCGATATGATTTTCTGCGTATTCGGTTCTTCTCGTCGGGCCAACTCCAGTAGAACCGGATCGTTTGAGGTCAGATTTTCACTGAATAGCATAGCTGATTTTTTTGTTGGCCATAGTGATTCCTGCACGGCTGCCTTGCGTTTCTCATACTGCTCGGGTGTGTAGATCTCAGACGCCGAACGATAGCCAAGTTCTACCAGCATACGACAGAAGCGTATGTTACGTAGAAAATGGACATCTTTGCGTGTGATGAATGTATCCAAATAGTCCTCGTAGGTGGGACAATCCAGTAGGAACATATCCTGTTGTACGGCACTCATGTTGCAGATGTTTGTGTTTTATTAAAGTTATGGTCTTTCAGATTTGTTTTTGCTTGAGTTTTTTTTTTGGTATTTTGAATACTTATAATGCAATTTTTTTATTAGACTATCTTAGTGGGGAGACATTTTATATTACACCAGGAGCTTAAGTTTAAAAAAATATATTTCAATAACTTTGGGCGCCGCTAACCGTTTTAAAGAGTTTTTCAAATTTATTGGTTTTTTTTTTGTTTTTGAAATTTTTATTTTTTTTTTATTTTGCACCAAATTCCGGCGATTACTTTATGAGTACTTATGATATTTTTACTAATAGGCGGCATACACCGTGCGCCTGACTCGCGAGTCGGTTTGGATGTGTTTGTGAAAATAAATATGCGTTAGTTACACCGACATGACTGCTGGAATGCCTCTGAATGATTCAACTGTGTGTAGTCGAATACAAATGACTCGCGAGTCAGACGCACTGTGTATGCCGCCTATAAAATTCTCTTCATTTTTTTACCTTCACCTTGTTGTTACTTCGGGCTGAGTGCAGTGGTTTCTGCAGTACCATATTTTGGGCATAGATGCAGACACATGAAAATTCTCGTAAGTCCAGTTTACTTCAAAAACTTCTCAAAGCTGTTTGTTAAGGTCAAAGCTAACAAAAAAGTTTACAGAACCAGTAAGTTTACAGAACGGTTTGACCCCACTAGTCATGTAACAATTATACGGTGTTTACATGGGCCGATTTTAGAGGCGATTGTTGAATAAAAAGGTGTCTGTCGCCCAACTTCATTGCGAGCGATTAGTTGAAAGGCCGTTTACACCAGACGATTGTTGCTATCAACTAAAAATTGCCTGTAAAATCGCCTAATGTAAACACCTTATCAGGGAAGTTAAATATGTTGTCGTAAGCGTTTTAATGTCTTAAAGTAAGAAATGGTTAAAATGACTTTATGAAAGCTCAACGTCGCAGAGCTGCAATGACAAAGGACAGAGAAGTGGAACCACAATTCTGCTGAATTAGTCAGCAGCCGGTTTCCAGCGAGGCTGAAAGTAAAACAGCTACGACGAGGAATGTTACAGCGCAGCAGAGAAAAGAGATGCCGCTTAGAGGGCCTCGCTCCAATCGCGCACAATGCCAGCTACGTAAGTGAGAGACCGATATAGGGAACTAAAGAAAGTTAGTCGCCTTACAGGTTTCAAGACGAGTACGAACTCCTCAGGAATCCATCCGTAAGATAAGGTATTTTCTGTCTTCAAGAAAAAGGTCAGCGCTTTTGCACCTCATTTAATTTTTTCGACTTGTAGGCAGTTGAGAAGTAAAGTCCTCTCTCACCATACAAAAATCATACTTTGTTAGTCACTGATCATATGGCCCAGGGCTGATAGGCGGCCCTTGCGACAGATTTACGGGCCTTTGTGCTTTGGCGACGGCGAATACCGCAGACGATGGAAGTTCGTTAGACTGAAGCTGGCCACAATCACTGGACAGTGGTGGCTTAGAACGAGCGTTACCTTTGTGCCTAGCGCCTCGATAGTTTTCCTAGTCGGGCGATAAACGGAAGAAAGCAAATCTGGGCAGAGCCTGTTAAACATCGGGATTTATTTCCTGCCGGATGGTTGTACCATACCTTGGTGGCGGCTGCCAGAATCTTCTACAGATCCTGTCATTGGTCAGAGCTGGCTTAAAGGCGTGTGATGCCAGCAGACAATGTCTAGTTAGAACGTCCACCAGAAGCCCAAAGTCCTCCCTCTGGAGGGATAGGAGAAACTTCTTGAGCTTTATGTCGAGTTCTTGTTTAAACGCCCCTTCTTTAGCAATCCTGTCGGCCTCCTCGTACAGATGTAAGTTTGTATCAGTATGTAACAAATGCAGGACTGCCTTGCACTCCGCCACAATGAGAAAGTGCAATGCGATAGTAGTAACCTAACTGTCAACATAGAGATTCACCCATTTATTTTCTGGGTTACTGCTCAGTAGCAGATTACTGGAGCAAATAGGGGCGCCTCTGTTTTCCTGCGGTAAACTCTTGGACGGTTGGGCCGCGTGTAAGTTCAGCAAACGCTGGGCTAACACTACGAAGTGCGCAATTGCTTTATCCTTCTAGCCTCAAGTGGACCCGAGGCGGTAAGATTAGAAATCTGAACTGATTGTATTCGTATCAGATGTCGAAAGAACGATGTCAGCACTTTCGTTTAGAATGTACAGCCTTCGTGATGCTAGGCTGGAAACATTTTGAAGCGCTAACCCTGAGCTATCCGGCACCGAAATCAGTCGTATTCAAAATTTCGTAATCGGCTCGCGCCGACTCCCCGATTAATTTAATGGCTTCCGTTCGGCTTTTCGTGGTATCACAAAGGGCATTCTCCTAATTGTCCAAGTGTGTTCCTTGTGTCTGGGGAACAACTCTAACCTAACCTAAATTAACCGGCAGCTTAGAGCATTTATTGAGATAAAACAACGTGTAATGTGCTGCCATTGGGTTAGACCAAAGTGCCCCTGCCATGCCGATCCTTGAGAGCTTATATACACATCCTATTCTATTAAGAAATGTTTTCTTCTCAATTGCTGTCCACCAAATAGATATCACATGGAACAGTTATCGAAAAATAATTTGATAAATTAATCGACTTACATATGTATATATTGAACCTGATATCAGAACAGGCTTCGATAAATAAATCGAAAATTATTTTGGTAATGTTGCAGATAAACCTTCTTCTTGACTGGCACAGCGCCAAATGATTATGGTTGAGGGCAACAAACCAAGGTAACTAAAACGATAAAAATTACAATATCAAGTAACAGATCGATATCAATTTCGATAAATATATCGATTAGTTAGTTAATTCTTGGGTGTAACAGAATAAGAGACACCGCGACCAGAAAGATCTTTTGTGTCTCTTAAAGAGAGTCCCTAACCCAGTGTGGCCAAGATGCCTTCAGCAGCCTTGGTAGGCGTATTCTTCTTAACAAAGGATTCGACTATTGAAGCTTTAAAATAGATCAATCTTTGTCTTCAATCTTTCAATCTTTGTCGTCTTCAAGTCAGAGTCAGCATTCCGAATCTGTGGTCAATCTGTGGAATCGCAATTGATTGTGACCAGTCAGGTACCCAGAAAGTAGCCTGATGTCATTTCTATTTTCTAAAATAGTTTCTTTTCTATTGAAAGGGTAACCGAAAAGCCTGACCTGCCTAAGGCCCCACAGCGCTCCCAAGTACATACTGCGTACCAGTCAGAAATTATGGCTCACTAAGAGGACCAACTGAGACCACAGAATGCTTCAGGTCCTGAAAAGGCAGTTAGCGATCCTTCTCGTGCTAACTCGTCGGCGACCTCATTGCCTTCGATTCAATAATGGCCTGGTACCCAGAACAGTGTTATCGTGTCTTTGGGTGCCAAAATTTGTAGCGTGTCAAAGTAGTGTATAACCAGCTTGGATTTCATAGTCCTGTTTGAAAGAGCCCGGACGGCTGCTTAGCTTTCTGAAAAGATAACTAGAAATGCGCCCTTCAATCCTTTTTCAAGGCTTTATTTTGCGCAGTTTAAAATGTCGACTATTTCAGCCTGAAACACCGTGGGCCGGCCATTTGCCCATGGGAATGGCAAGTTCAATGTTAGGTCCAAAAATACCTGTACCTGCTCTGTACCTGTACATATCTAGGATCAAGTGCAGGGAGCCCATTTGCCCAACCTCCGCGATCGGGGATTATCACTTGGAACTTTCTGCCAAAGCAGACCTCTCGGTATCTACCCAAGTATACTTGCATGATGCTTCTTTGTGAAGAAACCGTCGTTAGATAGCTGAAGTTGCAGCTCTCTCGTTTCTGCTGTTTCCTGGATTAAAATATGGAGAGAAGTCTATCCCAGAAGCGACTCTAGAGCCGCAGTTGAGCACATTCGTATAGATTCAAAGTCGGATAGGCAAGTCAATATTTGACCAAGGCAAGGGAGGAAGGACTCCTCCTTTCGGGCAACCTCTCACGGCTCTTATCTTCACTTGAATATTGCTCAAGGATGATCTAATTTCAAGCTCACGAAGCATAGAGTCGATCCAACCAATAGTAGAAGGACCTTAGCCTCTATGGACCAATGCCCTTGAGATAGCGCCATAGGCAGTATTGTCAAAAGCCCCTCGACGTTCAAGAAGGTGCACAGAGCGAACTCCTTGGCCTCGAAGATACTTTCGATCATACTAACCAGATAATGTAAGGCCGAATCTGTTGATTTCCCTTTTGGCATAAGCAAATTATGTGTGGTGTAAGCGTTTCATTTTTCCCGAACCGGTTCACTTTTCACTTTTGGTTGGTCCATGGGTTTAAAATGGGCGAATGACAAATTTTCGGGTGATTTTTTTTCAGGCGAAACTCAAGGATAAGGAAGATAATAAATATATCGGTTAGTATGTCCATAATTTTTTATCGGTACCGATAAATATCTAATTGGAATAATTTATCGATTTATATATTGATACTGATATCAAAAATAATATTGCACAATACAGACTTCGATAAATATATCGATATCTATATTGATATATTGACGCAGATAAATATGACGATAAAAATATCGATACTGAAAAATAAATCGCTATCAATTTCCATGAATATATCGATTAAAAAGTCAATAAAATTATCGATAGTGATGCAGTTCATCTGAGATTGTAATTCATTAATATTTATTCTACAATTTTTGGTTTTAGGAGCTGATATTTGGTATTAACAAGTAATTTTTAGCAAAAAAAAACCGACTTCAACTCTCATATAAAAATATATATATATATATATCTCATAATCCACTGATCCGATCTTAACCAGATTAGTATGGGACCACCTCGGAGACACTACCTTTCCGATGCAAAAAGAATTATCGAAATCGGTTGACGTGGTCCAAAGTTATGCGGTAACATACATAAAAAAAAAAAAAATTCCGACGAACTGATAACCTCCTTCTTTTTTGGAAGTCGGTTAAAAACCCGACAACTCATTACAAAACTACACCACCACTAAACCATCTGGTACAGTTTATGCGGCTGGTTGATTGATTATCCGAATCGAATCAATTTGATTTTCATGCGTGAGTGTGCACATGTGCAGCGCACGTTTGCCACGGCACGATCTTGAATTGAAGAGACATGAAATGTTGAGTGGAACGAACATAAATTGCTGGCCAGGAAGTAAATAAAGAAAATTTTGGCCTAATTTTAGTGACTAAGTAAAACATCTAAGTATGCACATATGTATGTACATATATACCGAAGGAATTTTCACATTTGCTGTTGTTGTGTATATTTTTATAGCCCCAAAGTGCGACACATCAAACGACAACAAACGACAGCGGGAAAAACATAAACGAGAGGTCGATTGGCCGGCGATCGGTGGGTTGGACAGGGCGTACTCGGCTATAGGCATGTATGCATTTATGTATGTATGGATGTGTGTGTGTGTATGTGTGGAGGCCAAAAACGTGCGCCGATCGGGTACGGATCGGATGAGAGTGCCCGAACGCGCGGTTGGTAATTCTAAAACATAAACATATGAGCGATATGGATTTGAGTGGTGCAAGTTTGTTTGTTGTTGTTGTGCTGTTGGTATGCTTGCGACTAGAGAACATAAACAAATAAATATTTATTGCGTCGAATCATAGCGACGACAACACGGAAAGAAGGCCGTCGACGACAGTTAATGCAGCAACACACTGTGCGGCAATGTTGACAGCAACAAAAAACACCAACAACAGAACCAGCAGAGTACTAATGCCAGGAAGCAAACTTTTGTTGGTGGATGGAATAAACAAGCACTCATACATACATACATATGTACATAAATACTGACATAAATTGGTATGAATTTCCGCTAAAAAATGCTTATTTTTAATAATTTCGTATTTTTTCAAAAATTACTCTCGCAGCGTTGAAGAAGTTAAGAAATTCGTAATTATTTCAGTGCCGTCGCCATGCTCAGTGTGCGCTAAATTTTTTCCACGACTGGACGGTTTGCTGATACAAATTCAAAAATATTTCGAGTGTGTTTTCGTTTGGAGGCGGTGGCGGTGATGGTCGCGTAAGCGTTGGCAATAGTAATGTGAAGTGAATTGGAAAAGTCTCAGAAATAAGTCGAAAAATAAGAAAAATATACATAGATATTTCTAAAACGGGCATGCAATTAATATTTACGTAATATTTGTGAAAAAATTCGAATTAATTTGTAAAAAATGTGACTTCTAGTGAGTGGAATTTTAATTAAAGTGCTCTCATATATTATATGAGATATTTTTTTAGAAAAATTTTAACATTAGTTATCAGTAAATAGTGTAGCTAAATTGGCTTTAACGCAAAAAATGCGTTTTAGTGGCATATTCGGCTCACTGCTGTTGTTGATTTTCGTGAAAACTACACATGAATTCATAGATGGTGGCAAAATAGAAGTGAAAGTTGGTAATGTTGATAAAAGAAAATGATGACCAAAGTTATATTAAAGAATTTAAGTTGAAGATTAGGGTGGTCAAAAAATGCATGTGAATAAATAAAGTCGGAATTTTAATGCTCTCACCCGCTTGGATTTCCCTATACAGAAAACAATAAAGCCACTGTTTTTTTTATTTATTTTGAAACCAAAAATATTTAGAGGTCGCTGAAAGCGCTCAAAGTTTTCTATGCATTTTATGTGAGAAAAAACAAGGTTACCACCAGAGTTATTTTGAAAATCCCAATTTTTTGATCGGAAAACTTTGCTTCTCTTCAGGAGGCTGATGGTAATAATATCCAATTGTTTATGTAACGATTTTTTCATAGTAACATTTTACTGGTTCGCCAAAAACCCCAGAAAATTCAATGGCGGATTCAATAATAAATCCTTAGTTTTAAAAATGGTCAAATAAACAGAAATATTGATTTTCAAGAATACCACCTTTTTTCATATAAAATACATAGAAAATTTTGAGCGCTTTGCGCGGCCTCTGGATATATTTTGCTTTCAAAATAAAAAAAAAAAAACGGGTGTAGGTATACTTTTTTCGGTATAGAACAATCCTAGGGGGTAAAAGCATTAATATTCCGACTTTTCTTGTTTTGGTCCACCCTAATGGAAACACATTTGTATATACAGCCATACATAATAATAATGATAACTTCTAACTTTGTGCAATATTAAAAAAAGATATTAAAAACAAAAAAAAAATACTAATAAAATTAACAGAGTTTCGTAAAAATTCTAAACCTTTTAATTACATTTCTTAGGAAGATTTTGAGTATGCAATTTAATTTTAGCAAAATAAAGCGCAAGTCTGCAGTGGCTACAAAATACTGCTGGTTTTTGGAAATTTTTTTTGTTGACGGTGTCACTCATTTTCTTTCATGCGAAGCACATATCGATCCCTAACCGCCAAAAAGATGTAAGCGAAATTTTTTTCGAAATTTTATTTTTGATGCAGAAATACTCCCAGAGCATCTAGACGCATTTCTGCATGAATAAGAATATTTTGAATAAAATCTCGCGTACCTCTTTTTTGCGGTTAAGAGCTCGACATGGAGGAAAATGAACCATCCCCTCAACTAAAAAAAAAAAAAACAAAACAAAAAATCAACGGTAGGAACAGAATGTGCTACAAAACTGCATACTCAAATATGTCGCATTAAAAAGCTTGAAGTTTTTACGAAAGTTTGTTGACTTTTTTAAATATTCCACAGTTTGAAAACTGGATTTTCGTTAAAAAATTAACTATATTTTTTTATAAAAAATAATTAAAATTAATTTGAAAAAAAATCTTTAAAACTTAGCAATATAGGGTGACCTTATAATTATGTCGGGCACTATATGCGTACATACATAGATAAGGAATGTGTTTTTTTTTATTAAATATATGTAGCTTTGACGAGAAGAACACATTTTTGTAAAAATTCCGAGAAAGAAAAAATTTTTTTCTGAAAAAAAAAACTTACATATGTATATGAAAAATTCCGTGTCAACCGAATTATGACTGCGATCAAAAATAGGTTTCTAAAATTGTTTTTGTTTTTTGAAAATTCCATAAATTCGAAACATGTACATGGAAAATTGCTAGTTTTTTTGCTGTAGTTAAGCATCCCTTCTTCATATGTAAATATATTTAGTTTAAAAAAGTCATATGCCTAATGTACTTACATATTCTCGTTAAATTTATTTTGTTCAAACGTTTATTGAAATCGCCCATTTGCTTGCAAATAACTTAAGTCCTTCTCCACATCCATGCAGGCGCTCTCTTCTTTCGCGATGAGTCGGATATTGAAATGAGTTTTGATGAAGCATTCCGTGAGATTAATAGCAACAAATTATTTGGTGTCAGTTTTCAAACCATCAAGCGTTTTGTGCCCAGCGATGATAGTTTCATTCTACAGCAGATGAGTAAGTATACTTAACTATTTAGCTTATAAGCTGCAAATATTAATACATAATAATGTAGAGACGATAATATCACACAAAAAAAAAAACGCAGAGCCACTTAAACTTAATTTTGGGTGGTAGAGTGCGGATCTCTACCCAATTTTTCTAGATTAGGTAATTTTCCCAAGATATTTTAATTTTAAGTTTGCATTGAGAATAAAAAACATTCAAAACTCTAACATGGAAATGTTACTCATACGTAATGTGACCATCTATTTCATATCTCAAAGAAGTACAGCTTAGGTTCGGTTAAGTTAACGCCGCGAGCCGATTACGGAATTTCGAATGCGGCTAATTTCGATCTCTGAGAGCCAATATGCTTCCAACATAGCCTCGCGATAATTGGGCAGTCTAAAAGAAGGTGTGGAGATTATTCCATTTCATCTTCCTCTTGGAAGCTGATACAAAAGAATCAGTTGAAATTCCTAGTCTCACCGCATGAATACCAATCGCGCAATAGCCTGTCAGAACCCCCATCACTAGCCCTTGAGAGGTAACGTGTTTTAAAGTGCCGTATAAAAACATTTGCTTCAGCAGAGAAACGTCTTCATTTCCTTTTTTATGTTGCAAAAGGACTCAGTTTTCCTCATCCTAATATCCGCAGGCGCTGTGTTCAACACATGTATGTTAAGCGTCAGTGTGAGTGTGGTTCCTAATGCTCCGCTAATTCATGTTTTACAAGTGTGGCCTTCTCTAGTGAGTTCCATCTAACCAGGACTCCTTGAAACAATATCGACTTTAATCTGTTTTCCCAGAGCTTATGAATTAATTTGGGCGAGAGACCCCACCTTTTACCGATAGCTCCCCTACAGCAATGCAAGGCAGCCGCCACCTTTCCAACCCTTTCCTCAATGTTAGGCTTCCACGACGGCCGCCGTTGATCGCCCTAGTTACGTGGTTCAGGTAACCTTGAGCCAGATCAAAAAGGGTGTATAGAAATCGTACCTTAACCAAAAGTTCCACATCATCTACATAGGCGATCACCCAACAGCCCACTTTTTCCAGTTCCTCTATAAGGTCGTTTACAACCGCAATCCAGAGCAAGGGAGAGAGAACACCACCTTATGGAGTGCTCCTATTGACTCTGCAGACGCTGTAGATAAGCCATATTAAGTTGGTTTCCACCCCCAGATTATGAATATACTTTACTATTGCCTCTGGAGTGACATTGTTGAAGGCCCTCTCGATATCGAAGAAGGTCCCTACGCCATAATATTCATGCGTGAAGGCTTCCTCTGACCACTTCACCGACCTTTTCTTGCAATAACCATATTCAGCTCTTGAAAGACAGTCACAAGGAATCGCGTTTCTTAAACATGATAGCCTTCTCCAGCCTTCGGGATGAACGCAACACTGGCCACCCTCCAAGCCTTTGCGATGTACCCGGTCCTCACGAAGTTCGCATAAATAGGATCCAACCAATTGCACGACACCTTTAGAGCCTTTTGCAGCTGCGGCAGGTATGATGCCATCGGTCCCCGTCGGCTTTAATGGTTTGAACGAATTTATCGCCCAGGCCATGTGATGGTCGTCCAAAAGATCGGAGAAGGACAGGACCTGGGGAGAGATTCTGTGACCAGTTAGCGACAATTTTCGAATCGCTATCGCACTTTTTGACGCAAAAACATTTATATAATACGTCAAAAAGTGCGATAGCGATCCGAAAATTATAACTAACTGGTTACAGAATCCCCCTCCTGAAGTACAAAATATCGCAAAGAAGTACATTTGACTGTACTTCGAAGTACGAAGTACAAGAGCGAGAAAAGAAGTACTGTACTTCCGAAAGAAGTACGGTTGGTCACATTACTCATACGCCATGTACGATGTGGCGTATGAGTAACATTATTTCCTGGCCTTATTTTATACAAAAAAAAAATTATTATACATTTTCATTTGACCATTCAAAACTTCTTTTGAATATACTTTTAATAAATATGAAAATATCTTGGAAAAAGTACCTGTTCTGGAAAAACGGTAAACAGACCCGTGATCTACGATCCAATTTTAAGTTCATGCGTTTCGGCGTTTTTTTGTGTAAAAAAAAAATATATATTTTCCTTTCCCTTTCTTCATCTGTATCCATTTTGAAATAAAATAGATTTAAATATTACGATTACTCCTTCCTCTTTCGATTTGAAAATACCTATAAAAATCTCATTATTTTAATTCCATTGATCAAACTCTTAAAAATTTGTATGCAGATCTTTTAAGTTCAAACTCCTCTATCATGAGGTGATTGTTTAAAAAAATATATTTTTAAAATTTGTTTTATTTATATAAAAACTGGATTTTTGGAGGTATTTTTAAATAGACCACCGCACGTAAATCTTAATATTTTTCCAAAAAAAATTTTGGCGGAAATCTTATATTTGATATGTATAATAAATTTTATATATCCGATGGAAACCAGTACCGATCTTTTTTACGTTGAGTGATGCATGTGTTTTATATGAAAAAAAAACAAATTTTCGTGAAAATGGTATGGAGTTTTGGAAAATATATATTATCAATATTTTCCGATCGGAAAACTCTAGTTCTCTTCAGGAGACTTCCGATAACAATATACAGTTGTTTATTTAGCCATTTTTTAATACCAAAGATTTTTTTTTTGGTTTTGGTGGACCTATAAAATATAGTTACTTTGAAAAAATTGTTAAAAAAATATTATTATTGTGAATCTCCTGAAGAGAAACAGAGTTTTCCGGTCGAAAAATATTGATTTTCAAGAGTTCTCTACCATTTCTACGAAAAGTTGTTTTACCCCACATAAAATACATGAAAAACTTTGAGCGCTTTGACCGACCTCTAAATATTTTCTGATTTCAAAATAAAAAAATAAGGGTAAGAGAAAGATCCTGGGGGATGAGAGCATAAAAATTCCGACTTTACTTTTTTACATGCATTTTTGGACCACCCGATTGTGCACACTGTGTAAAAAGCATTGTTTCGCTCAATTATCTTCCATGGTCGTGTCTCTTCTGTGCCAACTGCCGCCAAACCATTTTAAACAAAAGCAAAATTTTAAGAAAAATTTTAAGATCACCATTTTTTTAACTTTTTTTAATTTTTCTCTTAAAGGAGCTCTCTCTACAAACAAAATCCAAATATAGTTTTTTCCTCAAAGAAATAAAATTTTCATACAGACGCTTTATACTTTCGGAAGACATTATTTTCTTAAAATTTTTTTTTTCGTAAAAAATCTTAAAAAAAAGTTTTTTCCTAAAATGATATTTTCTAAAAACTACTAATTTCCCGCACATTTACATTCTAAAAAACTAGTTTTTTTTTAATCTTATTCCCAAAAATAATTTTTCCCGACATAAATTTACCGCAAAAAAATTTTTTCCCAAAAATTTTTTTTTTTCTAATGCCACCTGGTGGCCAACATAGATTATATCATCCGGTGTCTGCAATTTGTGGAAAGTTTGTCAGGAACGATTGAGGAGGATGTATGGCGCAAGGGTCTGCAAGCAGGAGGCGGTGGAATTCACGTGTTCACAGGCGGCTCAAAAACAACAGATGGCGTGGGAGCAGGTGCCTATTGCAAAGAATTATAAATAAAAAAGTCGTTGAAATTACCAAAATACTGCAGCATCTTCTAGGCGAAAGTCGCGGCGGTAAAGAAAGCAGCGGAGTTTCTCAGTAACATAAATGCAGCTCATGCAGCCATAAAATTTATAGCGTGAAATACGACGACCTCAAAAAGTGTCCTAGAATGCCGAATTGAACTAAAAGTGCTAGGAAAATTCACTTGCCTTGGTTAAATACCTAGGCACAAGGGCATTGAAGGGGCATAGAAAGAAACGAAAGGGTGGATACTCTAGCAAAAGAAGGAGTGCCATTAAATAATGCAGTCACGATAGAAATTCTTATCTCCCTGCTTTAGGCATGCTCCAAGAGGCTAATAAAAAGTGGTCACAACAGCATGAAAGCAAAGAATCCAGGGCCATGCTTACGTCACTTGACCTGAAATTAACAAAACTTATACTTAAGATAACAAGGAACGATTGTAGAATTCTGGTGGGTCTCATAACTGATCACAATTTGTTAGCTTACTATAACTAAAGGAAGTGTGAAATTGATCAAGAAACGGTGAAGCACATAGTGTGCGACTGTCCAGCGCTGGCAAATTTGTGCCTGAGCTGCTTTACGGAGGCGTTCCTCATTAACCTCGAGCAAGCAACAAAGGGAGGGTTCCACAAAATCCTAAAATTTGCTAAGAAGGTTTCTTGGATTCTTGAATGGTCGTTTTTAGTGATAACACTATGAACAAAAAAAATAAATCTGTCTATATGAGGCTCTTACTAGCCAGCCAGTTCTACCTAACTTAACCTAATCTTAAATAAATTTTTGTTTTAATTTATGTAAACATATTTTGTTCCTAAAAAAAAAATCTTTTAATCTTAAGTTAGGTTTTTATCGCAAAAGTCATTTTTTCTTTTCTAATAACTTAAAATTTTCCAGAAAAATATGATTTAATTTTTTTTTTTAATTTTTATATCAGGTACATATATTTTTTTTTTTAAATTTCGTGATAAAAATATATTAATGGGGGACATTCTAAAAATAGAAAACATAAAACTACGGAAAACTCACACAATTTCCTTATCAGTGGAATAACTTTTTGGGAAATATGTTTCCCTTGGTTCCGAAAGAGTTAAGGTCGCAGTGCTTTATCCCCTAGGTTCCTAAATTTATGTCACAATCACTAAAAATTTAAAAAAGTCGGCAAAAATTTTGTTTATTTTTTTAAATTTCATTAACATTAATATTTCCAACTAAATTTGTTTAAAAAGCCTAAAAAAAAATGATTGTTAATTTTTATATCTGAAATTGCTCAACTGTCTCTTTGAAACATTTCAGCTTGTGAATTGATTTCAGATGGCGTTGCTGCTATTTTTGGACCAAGTTCAAAGGCGTCTAGTGGTGAGTGCAATAAAATGCGACGAAAAATGCGCTAACATTGTTGCTGCAATGATTTGGTTTTTATAACTTAAGTATGTATGCATGTATGTATATAAGACATGCCACGGCGTTGTATGTAAATATGTTCATGCATGCATTTAAAAACTTGTTGGAATGCATTTTGGAAAAATAAATAAATTAACTGCTGCATATTACACACTTACAACAAAAATACCTCAAGTGTGAAAACCCTCAAGCTTCCACAAACAATCGATACAATAACATGCTAATTTATTGAGGTAAATTATTTTAATTTCCACAGACATTGTAGCCGTCATAGCCAATGCCACTGGCATACCGCACATGGAATTCGACTTGAAAATTCAGTCCACCTTACAATGGCGTCTCAATAATCGCATGACTGTCAATGTAGCGCCTTCTGTAGCGATGATCTCAAAGGCTTACTTTGGTATCATTAAATCTGACTATCAGTGGGAACAATTTACGATTGTCTACGAAACCAAGGAGGGTGCGTGCAAATTTTGTGATCCCATTGTGGGGGATATACATACATACATACATATAATATCTACTACCATCTTCCAGGTCTTGCCCGCTTATTGGACCTTATGGATATACAATCACTAAATAATGATCTTCTCAAGTTGCGCTACATTGGCGATTATGTGCAGGATTTGCGCGTACTTTGGAAGGAGGCAAGCGAGACCTTTCATGAACATAGAATTATCTTAGATTGTCATGAGGATTCATTGCAAAATTTGTTGGAAACTGCATTGGAATTTAAGTTATTGGGCTCGTTTCGGGTGAGTGGCAGTAGGCAAAGTGGATAAGTGAATGTATTTACATACTATTTTCGGTAAGAAGTTTTCTTAAATAATTTTTCTTATTTCCAGTACTGGTTTCTATCTTACTTGAACACACATAACTCGCCGCTGAGAAGCATGTATAATGCAGACTACAAGGCCAATATTACCTCGGTGCGTGTGAAATTAGTGGATGAAAATCCTTATGGACGAAAGAAGATACGCATACGGCCGATTGATGTGAGTATTGATGAAGGTTTTCTTTTGCAATGAGAGTCAGTAATTAGGCTATAGACTTATGTATGTATTAGTTTTTACCCGCTCTTAAGTTAGAGGTCTAACTTAAAATATATGGAGAAAAAAAAATTAGAGAGTTGCCATCTGTTTGAATATTTCAGTTTAAGTAAATTAATAAGATAAAGTAAATATTGCAATATGGCTGTCAAACGAAAGCGGTTTAATTAAGAAGGCTTATACATAGCTGAAAATATTTGTGTGGAAGGTTGCCATCTGTTTGAAATTTTTAATTTAATTTAATTGATAAGATAAATTAAACTTAGAAATTTGGGTATCAAACTAAAGACAATTAAGAATATTTACTGCCGAAAGTATATTTGTGTAGGGTTGCCACCTTACTGAAAATTTAGTTTAATCAAATTGATAAAGTAATTGAAATATTACAATACCGGTAACAAACTAAAGAGGTTTAAGAAATTTTACTGCAGAAAATATATTTTAGGCTGGTTGCCATATAGATAGTATATATAGATAGTAAAGTTTAATTTAGTCAAATTGATAAGGAGAAAGTCGATACTTTAGCTAATTTCTAAATACCTTAGGAAATATATTAGGTAACACCCCACTCATTCAAATAATAGAATGCGTCATAAATCGATTTTTTTTGGAAAATTTCACTCCATAAAGCTTTTTAAATCTATTTTATTTTTTATGAATGAGGCCACAAGAGTTTTGGAGGGAGTAACAACATAAAAATGCTTTTCTAGTAATAAACATAAAAATTATTTTTAAGAATTGCAATATTGCCCATTGTACTTAAGTCCTAGAAACAGAATTTAGAGGACGGATATATATAAGTGGTGGGAATTCATTGCTCCTCTACAAACTTACCAAACTCCTTTACGAATCTTAGAAGCTTGTTCAGGGAAAGAGAATGTATCCATTCTCAATACATCCGTCCCAAAAATATACCATCTAAGTGTGGCGAAGGCCGGACAGCGACAGAGAAAATGTTCTGCACTGTCATCATCCTCCAAACAAGATGGGAGGTGAAAGTGGTTTCCGCCAAGTGGAACTTTTCCAGGATTTTCATCGATAGCCAAGCGGATTTAAAAAGAATAATAGGCTCCGAAGTAGTAAAGTCGGAAACGCCGTGCAACCTTGTATCCCTGGGATACCCCAACATCATTATTTGCTGGGTTTCAGGGCATAGCAATATTTAAAGAGGGAAACGAGACAGCTATTGGCAAGGCCCGTCTTGTCTTTGAGATGCCAATAGAAAAGACAGCCAACTCCATCCAACCACCGTTAACCGTCAGCAATGACTAATGGACCAAACGAGATGATTGTAGGGTCTCAAGACCGCAGTTAAATAGAGATAATATGGAATATTATCTGAAACACAACAGATCTGCAGTAAGAGTTACTACCTGCGTCATTACAGCACTCTGTGCTTTTGTATCGATCTTCCAACGATAAAGAAGCTGATCCGATGAGAATGAGTACGAACCACTTTTTGTGTCGTTTCCCAGGTCTTCAATTGAATCCACTCAAACAGCTGGACTCGGAATTCATTACCAGTGTGACAGAGAAAGCGATGGTGGAATTTTAGACCTCCTCGTTAGCAAGTAGTTCAGCAGGTTAATGCCTTGATTATTCCTTTTTTTTATTTTTGTAATGGAATTCCGATTAGGGGAATATGACCCCTTTTGCCACTCACCCACAGATGGTACTTACAATAGACGACTTTGTCTCCGAGTGGAAGGATACAACTTTCTATATACAAGATTCTAACCAGTATTGTTCCAATTATCCAACCGCTCAGCGTCCCCGCAATGTTATTTCATTTCCTTCCCACATGTGATGCCAAGGCCTTTTCATATATTTTTATCATGCTCGTAGTTACTCGTATTGAAACAATACTACTTCTACCTTTCATCAAGGTACGTTGGAAGTAGTATTTTTGTCCTAATCTGTTGATTGTCTTCTGGATTACTGCTTCCTATTACTTCGAGAGATAGAAGGGCTGTTGAGTACGCTTATGATCTTGGCATTCTGCTCAGCAAAGGAGATGTATGCTGATGATGAAAGTAGTCTATGTCCTGAACGACCTAAAAACACTGAACAAGAAAAGTGAACGGTCGTATAGTTATCATTTTTAACCATTTCTTCATATACTTCCCTAAATATTCCCAGGAAATCTTCAACAACCAGGAGTTCCTACCGATTTTGATGTACGATGCGGTCGTATTATTTACCAATGCCGCGCGAAACATAATTACCTCCATGAGAACATTCATAGAACCACAAAAGCGATGTGAGTTTGATTACAGTGGCGGCAGTGGTGGCCGTCCTTGGTATGTTGGACGTCAAATTGTGCGGGAAATGAAACTGGTACGTACTATATATTTAGCATATTCAAATTTCTCGATATGCATTTTAAATGTAACACTAATTTATTTTGCAAAAGATCTCCGAAGACGATGTGGAGCCTTCATTCAAAACAGAAAATATGAAAATCGACGAAAACGGTGAACGCAGTCAATTCAATTTGGAGATCTACAAGCCAACAACCAATGAAATTTTAGCCATTTGGAAACCCGATGGCGGCATTTCGCCACCAACTTCCATACAAGTGGCAGTGAGTAGCGCATCAACAGCACCAGATTTTTCCTTGGGACGCAAGCTCTTCATAGTGGCAACACGCTTCGAGGAACCATATTTTATGTTGAAGTGAGTAGTGGTGACCAGTTGGTTGCGTGATAGTCAAAAATAAGATTACCGATCGATTGCGATTAGTTGTTTTGTAGAGAGGACCATGAAAACTTGCGTGGTTTGGAGAAGTATGAAGGCTATGCAGTGGATTTGATACAGAAGCTGTCGGAGATAATGGATTTCGATTATGATTTCCTCATTGAGCGTCGCACTGGTAAGCCAAACCCGGAGACAGGCGAATGGGATGGCATTATACGCAGGTTAATTGATCATGTGAGTAGTGGAGGGTTGTGGCGCATTGATTAGACAATTATTAACTGACAAAATTTCATTGTTCTAGCAAGCACAGATTGGCATATGCGATATAACGATTACACAGGCGCGTCGTAAGGTAGTCGATTTTACAGTGCCTTTCATGCAGCTGGGTATTAGTATTTTGTATTACAAGAGACCACCAGCGCCGAAGAATGTTTTCGCCTTCTTGGATCCTTTCGCCGAAGAGGTGTGGTACAATATGATGTTAACCCAACTGGTGATGACCTTGTTGTTTGTGTTGTTGGCGCGGTGAGTAATGGATTTTTTTTTTTTAACTGAGGTTTTCATGAAAGGAAAAGATAGGAAGGATATGGTCACCGCATATATGCAGGACAGTTTGGGATGGAATAGAAGGGTGTACTGTTGCTGTTGTTGTGGTGGCACTACTAAGCCCCGCCTAGGTCGGTTTGTTCATCAATCGTTGTCGTCAAGTTCAACTAATGGTAGACCCAATAATCGAACTGTTTGAACGAGCTGAGACCAAATGGAGAGGTGTGGAGCTGAGGACGGAACTGTGAATAGGTGGATGGTGTTATGGATGGGCACTCATCAATCATATCGGTGTCGAGTCGGGATAAGTAGCTGTTGAGACGGCTACAATATTCTGACCGTAATTGGGTAAAAGTAGCGCGGGTCTCTCGTGGCTCAGAATCTGCAATAGATTGATATTGAGCACTTATCACGGCATTCATACCGACGCTCTATGAATTCCGTTGATCACTCGTCGGTAGGTAGTTGGGTTTTTTGGTTGATCGATGTAAGTCTGGACCGTGATTATGTACTCGAAAATATGCCTTCTGACGTGCCTGAGCTGAGACTCATCCTCTAGCAAGTGTCTGTTGGGGTGCAAACGCCTGTGGCATCTCACCAGAAATTGCTTGCTGAGTATTTTATTATGATCCCTTACGGGTAGCATTTGGGCCTCACCGTGGAGGTGGTGCTCAGGCGACATCAGAAGGCATTTGGGGTTTTAAAATTGTTTCGGCAAACTTTGAAATATTTTTGGTATATTTGGTATTTTTCCAAGATTTCATTTAACTTTTGGGATCTATTTTCCAATTTTTTATTGACTTTCCGTCACATTTTTTGCTTTACTCTATTTTTTGAGGAACTTTTCTGGACTTCTTAGCATTTATTTCTGTATGTTTCGAGAGTTTTCGTGACATTTCGTGTTTAATTGGAGTCTTTTGACGATTTCTCCGAAATTTTTGAAATTTTTTTCAATGAATCAAAAATCCGTTCAAATTCTTTTCGGCGCTCTTTGGAATACATTTTCTGGTCTTTTGCGACTTTTCAAGGTATTTTTTTCTTTTATTAGGGTTTCTAGGAGCCTTTCGGCACTGGTTGGCATTTATTCCCGGATGTTTCGGGTCTTAAACTAGTTGGGACTTCTCGAGAAAATTCGTAATTTCTGAAACTATTTAAGATTTATCGTGAATTGCTGGAATTTAATCCTGTAGGTTTTGACACTTAACGTGGCGTTTCGTGTTTTATTCGAGACTTTTCAGGACTTCTCGAGAGTTTTAGGAATTTTCAAAATGTTTTGCATTTTATTCGGAGATTTTAAGAATTTTTAACTTTTGTTCGTTATATTAAGATTTTTTCCAAGACTTTTCGGCAGTTTAGGGGATATATTTTCCGAGCTTAGATATTATTTTGTCTTATTTTTCTGTTTTTTTTTTTTTTGCACTCTTCTTGACTGTGTTACTTGGTATTTACATATATTTGGATCTTTCGCAGTTTTTCGCGATCTTTGGTGTCTTATTTGGGACTTTTTATGATTTTTCGGGAAGTTTTGCGATTTTCCGTGATTTTTCTAGACTTATTCAGTATTTTAAGAAGTCGCTGGAAATTTTTGGGCATTTTCGGGATTTTTCCAAGAGTCCTTTTTGGAAATACCTACCTTCGGAGTTTTCGAGCTTTGCCGTAAAATTTCACGAAATTTCGTAATTTATTTTAGTGTACTTTGGGCTTTTAAAATTTGGAGTTCGGCTAATGGATTTTTGGGGATGCAGTGCAGTGTCTCCTTTTTTCATGTATCCTTTTATATAAATATATATCTTTCTCTGTCTCTCCTTCTGCAATGCTTCAATTTCGTCATAACAATCCGTTGCCTTATTTCTGCAGATTCTCACATCACGAGTGGACAAATCCCAATCCAGCTGATCCCGACCCCGAAGAACTTGAAAATATATGGAACAATTCTAACTCATTTTGGTTGATGATTGGCTCCATTATGCAGCAAGGTTGCGATATACTTCCCAAGTGAGTGAATGCATTAAATTGTTAGTAGGTCTGCAAAGCTCTAAATTTTTTGCATGTCCCCACTGTAATAGAGGTCCCCCAATGCGCATCCTCAGCAGCATGTGGTGGTTCTTTACATTGATGATGGTCAACGCCTATATCGCCAATTTGGCTGCTTCGCTAACAAACAATAAGTTACAGAGTGAATTCGATAGTCTCGAGAGTCTTGTCGATCAGAATAAAATTAAATACGGCACATTGGCAGGTGGCAGCACTTCGGTGTTCTTTTCCGAATCAAATGAGACAGATTATAAGAAAGCCTGGAATCAAATGATTTCCTTCACGCCATCAGCTTTCACGTCGAGCAACAAGGAAGGTGTGGATCGCGTGCGCAAAGGTGAGGGTAGCTATGCTTTTCTCATGGAAACGACCTCCATGTCATACAACATTGAGCGCAGCTGCGATCTGAAGCAAGTTGGTGGTCAAATTGGCGAGAAGCATTACGCCTTGGCTGTGCCGCTCGGCGCTGAGTATCGTTCAAATTTGAGCGTCTCGCTGCTACAACTCAGTGAGAAGGGCGAACTTTTCAATCTCAAACGCCGTTGGTGGACGCCGAGAAATAATTTTAGTTGTGTTAAATATATTGAAGTCGATGGTGATGAGCTCTCTATTATTGAGCTGGGTGGCGTTTTTCTTGTGCTCGGCGCTGGCGTGTTGGTCTCCTTCATAATTGGACTATGCGAGTTCTTGTGGAATGTACAAACTGTCGCAGTGGAAGAGCAAGTAAGTAATGGTTTTGTTCTTTAAATTTAAAAAGTGAAAAAAAAATAAAAAATGTACCTCCACTTTTTAGACCACACCCTGGCAGGCCTTCAAAGCCGAACTCTGTTTTGTTTTGAAGTTTTGGATTACTAAGAAGCCAGCGAAAATTTCAGAGAGTACAAAGTCTTCAATCTCTTCGAAATCCTCTTCAAAACGTTCGACATATCGTTCGCGCTCGCGTTCCCACAGTCATGTGAGTGCTCGTTCTCATAGGACAACCAAATCGAAGACGTCACATCGAGATCGAGATCGTGAGCGGAGCGTTCATAGTCGTAAATATTATGATTAAACAAAATCACTAAAGTAGCTTTGAATTTGATTAAATATGTGTAAACTATAATCGTTTTTTTCTAATATTAATTGAACTCTATTAATGAAAATAATAAATAAACTCAGCATCTTTCCTATTATGTACTATGAGTCTCACTTTAAGATTGTTTGACATTGTGAGCGAACTGAATACGCAACTCAAACAAACTCTTCAGCCATTTCAGCATGAAAGACAGCATGCTAAGAGGCCTGAAGCTTTTAGATTTAGAATTTCAGATGTAAAGATGATATCAACTAGTCTTATTACCAAAAGCTCAATTCCTCCTTGGGTACAATAGCCATCACAATTTGGCATCGTCATTTGCCACAGTTCTATCAAGAAACCATTCCTTCGCGCACCAAATCCAATCGTGACAGGGGAATGTGTGGCCATCATTTAAGTAAAAGTAAGTAAGACTCCGAAAGAACTGACAGCCTCACTTCTTGTCTCCTTGAGTGAAAGCAATAGGAGTTTGGCATTTGAGAATGATTTTCAACAGCTTAGCTATTCCATTCAAAGTATCTAGGAGCCTAGACGTTTTCGAAGAACGAATTATCTTCTTATATTCCCTTTGAAGGCGGTGGCAGCCTTGCCAGTCCACCTCAGTATTTGTTTTAGGGGCCCGGTTTAAAAGCTTCCTTCTCGACTTCTAAAACTCCTTACTCTACCACAAAACAGCAGTGCGAATAAGAAATTGACGAGCAGACAATCATTATCAAAACTGGCGCAAAGGATAGACGTTTTATTAACCAACGTTTGACCAATGCCCTGTGTGGATCTAATTCTTGGTGGCGCAGCATGCGGCGACAGGAATTCTGGAGTTACCAGAGTAGAAAGCCAGTCTTGGCGAGATGATCTTGTCCGGCGTTTGTCTTCGTTTCATGGTACAAGAGTATAATGAGCCTTCTCTGCAAAAACTCTCGCCACATCTGCACTCCCGACAGCAGTGGTAACAGTCTTTCGAGTGCCAACGTTATTTTTTTGGGCGCTGTGTTTCCGATCCGCCGTGTAAAAATCCCCTGCCAACGAAGACCCTTTCTTTTGGAGACTATCAGGACTAA
>NW_023458697.1:85314-108140 GCF_013731165.1 Rhagoletis pomonella
GATCGACCTATCGCAGACAAGGCTTCGGAGCCAACGTTTTATTTCATCGCTCCGCTCTAACTGCACTCCGGCATTTTATTTCGCTCCGAGCTCTGCTCCCGCTTCCACGAAAAAATTTTTTTTATTTATTTAATTACTTGCATATCGAGCCCAAACCGCCAAAAAAAAATTGCTGACATTTTTTTAATTTTCCTTTTGATATGATACCAATGTCTTTTGACTTGTAAACAAATGACCTGAAAATGGATCCAAAAAAGGAAAAAATTGGATGATATGCGGACTTTTGTTCTTCGTATGTCAGACAAGAACCGAAAATTGTTTTGAAACGGATACGTTTTTGGCTGTTATTCTAAAATTTTTCGTATTTAATTTTTCGTTCAGTACGCTTTCCTTCTGCACTTCGCAGATGCTTTTTCATGGTTCTAAAACAAAACAAAAAAAAATTAAGGAAGCGCCTCACGGAGTTCGAACTCGACACCTTCAGAAAGCTAACAAATCCTGGCACGATCCTCTGCACGCTCAGCATCTTGAATAAATAAAATACAATTATTGCTTTCAAATAACATCATGTTCGGTCGTTTTCCGGCTACGAAGATGAATGAAACTTGTGTCGTGTTTCTGTTCATTTCCGGATACGAAAACCGCACTTTTTTTGAATGTTTTTGGATACGTAAATGAACGAAAACTGTAGTCGCTTTGCGTTCGTTTCCGGATACAAAGAATTGTATTTGCACTGTCGGCAAAATTTACGTTTCTCTGCTGGGTGGGAAGTGATTGTTTTTTCATCGCCGTTTAAATTGGCGTGGCAATTATACCTGACTGCTGGGTATTATGCAAAGAAAAATAGAACGAAAATATATTTAACACGGTTTTTCAATGAAAAAAAAAAAACAAAAAATAAACACTAAGTAAATTTAGTTTTCTTTGAATTTTTTAAAAATCCTTTCAAAAATACCCTATCCTAGCTGCCGATTCAAAAACGCCCTTTCTCAATATATTTCCAATATACTTTCAGTTGAGATCTTCATCCAAATGACGTTCTTCAGCCAAACTCTGACTTAGGGTGTGTTTCAATCAAATTATAAAATAGGACGTTAAAATAGGTGTCGATATGTTATTTTAAACATATTTTTACTATCATAACGTTCGTGCCAAGAATATATGGATCTAAAATGGGAAATAGTAGCACTGACAAATTTAGTTCAATGAAAAGTCCGAACTAGTGAACTAGTGCATTGAGATGAACTAGTTCTTTAGTTCATTTAATTCAAGAACTCCCCAAGCCTAGTGCATACAATTTTCGGCCAAAACTAACACTTACCACTGTTTGTCTTTGAACTTGGGCCGAATATAGCAGCAGCACCATTGTCAATCAAATCGCATGCTAAAAAAAAGAAAGGCGTAAATTTGAAATTATTACACAGTGAAAAATAAAAGTGCTTATGCTTTAAAAAGTATGTATAATCAAAAGCAATAACTGACTAATGGCGTTTTCGTTTCTACCGAAAGAGGTTACCTTCTCTTTGCACTCTACGCAGAAACGCTAGGAAGAGGGCAATGAGAAGGCAACATTTTTTGTAGAAACGAAAACGCCATAAGTCATAAGCTGCCTTTATTTAATATAATACACCATAATAGTAAAACTTTTGGTCGAAGTTGAGTCACTAGAGCAAAGTGGAGCAAAATAACAAAAATCTTTAACAAAACGAAATCTACAAGCAGTGGAGCCGCATTTACCGTTACATTACGTAATGCCACTGAACAATTTTTGGTTGATTTTAGCGAGACCGAAAGAACAACTCGTTCGATCAGGAATGTCTCGTCGCTGATTAGAAGGAAGATGAGCAAAACACTGATGTGACTTTCGAGAGATGCGGGTTCGACACATCGGGCAGCGAATTTTCTTTTACTAAAATTTTTTTAAATATAATTTTCTATCATTTAATAGATTTAATTTTCCCAAAAAGAAATGTATATATATATTTTTTTCATTTAATTTTCAAAAAACTTCTCTTATTTCATTTCTTTATTTTTTGAGAATTTATTGTTTTAAAAAGAAGATTATATATTGTTTTACTTTCGTTAAATTTCTAGAAACGTACTTTTTTTTTAATAAAATACTTTTTATTTTTTAATTTTATTTTCTTTTAACTTTTAATTCATTTAATTTTTAGAATCTTACATTTTTTTGTTTTCCTTTTAATTTTCTTTTAATGTATAGAGTTTGTTTTAAAAATAAAAATATATTTTAAATAGTATATAATTTTCAAGGCCTATTTTCTCCTTTTTTGATTTTTTTTTAATTTAATTTTCTTTTAATTTTTAGACATTATTATTTTCCACAGAAAATATGTGTATATATTTTTTACTTTCATTCAATTTTTAAAACTACATTTATTTTTGGCTAATAAGTTTTTATTGTTTCAAAATGAAATATATATTTTCTTTACTATCATTAAATTTTTAAAAACGTACATATTTCTTATTTTTCTATATTTCAATTAAATATTTTTTATTTTGTCAATTATTAAATTTCAATAAAATATTTTTTATTTTGTCAGTTAAATTTTCTTTTTGGTTTTAGATCTAATTGTTTTGTAAAGAAAAATATATTTCTTTTCATTTCATGAAATTTTTAGGACCTTATTTTATTTTTCGTCTTTTTTACTTTTCTTATAATTTTTTACATTGTTTAAAGAATAATTTTTTTTATAAATTCATTTAATTTTTAAGTACTTTTTTCTCCTTTTCATTCAGTTTTTTTCTTCTTCTAATTTAATTTTCCTTTGGTTTTTAAATTTTATGCTTTTTTTTAATTTTTAAAATTATATATTTTTTTTTAGCTGTATTTATATAATATTTTTTCTTTTTAATTAAATTTTCTTTTAATTATTAGATGTCATTGCCTTAAAAAGAAAAACATATATTTGTTTTTAATTTCATTGAATTGTTAAAATCGTATCTTATATAATTTGTGTATTTTAAAATGATATTATTGTTTTAAAAAGAAAAATACATATATTTTATTTTTTATGATCTTACTTTATTTTTTGTCTTTTTTACTTTTCTTTTAGTTCTTAGATTTTGCTTCGAATATAAAAATATTTTTTTTTTTAATTTCATTTAAATTCTAAGTTATATTTTCTGCCGTTTTAATAAAATTTTCTTCATTTGAACTGACTTCACAAAAAGGAGGAATGTTATCAAATCGTCGGAATATTTTTTTTTTATGTATGTTACCGCGTAACTTTGGACCACGTTAACCGATTTCTATAGTTATTTTTTTAAAGGAAAGGTATTACCTCACAGGTGGGCCCATTCAAATTTGATTTAAATCCGATCATTGGATCATGAAGAGATTAACGATAATCTTAAATTCTTTATAATTTTGTTTTTTGCTTAAAAATTACTTATTCTAATTTATTTATTTTTTTTTAATTTTTATATCGTATTTTTTTAAGAAGAAAAATATTTTTGTTTTTAATTTCATTTAATTTTTAAATACATATATTTTTATTTATTTTCATTTTAACTTTTGTCTTTCGAAAAATTGTGGAGAGTTAAAAGACAATTGCCAGAATTACCCTGTTCGAACTCTAACCTAACCAAAGCCAACCTAAGAGTTGTAATTTGTATTCAAAATTCATTTGGTAATAATTCCTTAGTGTACTTACCCAATTCTTGCAGTGTTAGACTATCATCATAGCTAATAAAATGTTTAATTGGCTCCAAACGCACATCCATTTCAAGTTCATTGATATCACGTATGGCTGTGTCAAAAGCACTAACTAATTCCCATTCATCGTTGAAGAATATCACACCTATATAAATACATATGCACAGCCAGGTATATATATGTATATGTAAAATATATATCAAATCACAGAATATTGCTTTTTCTAAAACATACCAATTTTTACAACTTCAAAGGCTGTAGTTAACTGTGCAGTTAGTTGAAATAGCATACAAGAAAGAAGAACGTGAAGTAGCACTTTCATTTTCACAACGCGTCGAACATAACCTCAAATATGGAAAGTTGGCAAACGTTTTGCCGAAGCACACAGGTACTGAATTGGTGCGGATATTTTTTTTTTATTATTTAAGGCTTTTCACTATGGCACTTGAGCTGCATTTGAATTAAAGCTTCGTAGCAAAAGGAGGATTTTTTTTTTTTGAATATTCACTAACTGCGTATTACTGAAAAACCATTTTATTAAGTAAAATTTATAAAAATAACATTATTTTGAATTCTCAATAATTTCTGAATGAGCCACGGAACCAAGAAAAACACGTTAATATATTTTCACTTATTTGTTGTTGTGTATTCTTATATATTTTCGATACTGCTTATACACGCGCTTAGTTGTTTTTGTTTCGGTAATTTTTTACTGGTTCAGATATAATATAGATGTTCAGCACACACTCATACTCGTATGGATAGTACGTGTACTAAACGCGCTGCCACTTTTGACACGCACCGCCGTGCGACTTATTTTAAAAAATCTTTTTCAACCGACGCGTTCGCCTTTCACAAGACAAATGAAAATGAAATTTAAAATTTCGTTCAACTAAAAAATGGAAGAAGCCAATATTTTGTATACCAGCCAAACCGCGAGTCAATCTATGTACTCATACATATTTATATACAAAAATATGAACATAAATAAAATCCAGTAGGTGCACGCGTTACTCCGCCCGCTCATCGTTGCGTCGCGACGCGTCTCCTTTGTCGGGGAAGTAATATTCTTTAGCAGTGTACACAGAAGCCAAGAACCACCAAAAAACATTGAAATGAAAACTACAAAATATGATGAAAAATATTCTATGGAAAATTCGTCGCGATCGTCATCAGTCACGTCGTCGCGCCGCACCCTGTAACAAAGTTTCAGTACACCGCTGTCGCCGGTCCTGTCTTAAGTCTCTTTCGTCGGGCATTTTTTATAGCACAGGAAATATTCGAATATTTATGGATATGTACATACATACATATGCTTGTGTGCACATGTTTATTTAACCCTTTCAGGACCAAACCAACATATTTAGGTATTTCCCATAAAGTTACTCTACTCATAACGAAATTGCCGTTCTATATTTTCTTTTTAGAATGTGCTTCATTTTCATTTACAACGCTATTTTTATCTTGAAATATTAGAAAAATATTTATGAAAATTAGTACGATATATCAAAACAAGAAATTTTATTTTGACAATTGGTGTTTTATAGAGAAAATAGTTTTCAAGAAATTTTATTTTAAGAAAAAAATAGTTTTTACGAAAAAAAAGTAAGAAAAAAATATATCGTTACCTAAACGTGAAAACGTGCTTGGCATTGACATTGTCGAGGAGAGACAAAAAATCGATGTAGTTTCGAATTATCTGTTATTCTGCATCACAAACTAAATACAAAAAAAAAAGTTGGGTATGTTTACCCAAACTAAAAAAAATACAAAATATTAGAAACAAAAATTTTCTGGAGTAAAAACAATTTTTGCGGTAAAAATCCTTTCTTAAAGGCAAAACCTTTTTTGGGATTAAAAATTAAAAAAATAATACGTATTTGAGATAGATGTTTTAGGGGAAAAAGTGTGTTTTAGGAATAAATCAGTTTGGGGGAAAAATTATTTTTAAGGGCTTATAGAAAAAAAATTGTAAGAGACATTATTTGTTAAGAAAATAGTATCTACCAACATTATAATAAAAGTTACGAAACAAAAAAATTTTTAGAAAAAAATTTGTTTAAAAATTTTTACGAAAAAACTTATGCAAGATTAATTATTTGTTAAGAAAATAACATCTACAAAAATTATAGAAAAAATTTAGAAAAATAAGAAATTATTGTTAGGAAAACAATATCTACCACAATTATAAAAAAATACGATGCAAAAAAAATTGTTGGAAAAAATTTTCTACTCTGAGCAAAAATTATTTCTTTAGAGAAAAAAATATTTTAAATGTTTTGAGAAATCGTTTAAGAAAAATTTGTTTTCAGGAAAATACTATCTACCAAAATTATAAGAAAAATTACGATGCAAAAGATTATTTAGAAAAAATTATCTTTTCTTTGAGCAAAAATTATTTCTTTAGAGAAAAAAATGGAAAAAGTTCTTTTGACAAATCGTTTAGGAAACAATTTTAGATAAATAAATTTTTTGTTTGTGGAAAAAATAATTGGGAAAAAATTAGTTTTTACTTGAAATTAATGAAAAGGCTTAGGAAAAAGTTATTTTTGTTTACATACATTTGTTTAATATGACAATTTTTTAATTCAAATCTCTCTCTTTAATTTTGTTTAATTATAGGCTTCTGGCTCAGAAAGGGTGAAATATAGACGAGTATATCTATAGATATATGTATATGAAATCCATTATAGGAATATACCTACAATACATATGTACATATGTACACATATCGGTCATTTGTGAACAATTTGTTAAGATCAGCCAAGTGAAGGCACTTTTAGTGTGGCCACTCATTCGGTGCTGGAAATATAAAATTTTTCGATTTACAAAAATGCTCTCATATATATCAGCATATGTTTGCACCTTTTTTTAGCATATATTTCTACATTCACACATTAGCACTCTTATTTATACATTACCTCCTATTTGAAATCATTTTGATAGCTGACCTAATTTATGCCATTTACGTCTGTACCTATATCAAGTGCTTAATTTGCAATTTTATTTTGCGCGAATCGAGATGAGCACAAATTTGACGGTAAATGTGAAATTTACTTTGAAAGCAAAGCATAAATACATAAATGCCTTCCATAGCAAATCCAATAGCCTGTTTGGTAGCATCGAATGTACATATGTATGTGATGACAAGAGGTACTTCTCTCGTCCTCCCGTCAGTACATCACTGCATCACATTCGAAGAGTGTGTGCTCAGAAGGTTCAGTTGAATAATCACAACAAAAAAGTGTAAGAGCGTTTAGGCCACGCTACGGAAGTGAAACCGCATATTTTGGTTTATTCCTTAATCGTTCCATATTACTGACAGCCGTATGTTTCGATCTACTGTGCATAGCATAACAGAAGATAACATAACATAACATTGAGCCGAGTGATATTAAATGGATTAAATAACAAAACAAAAAGTCATTTTTATTGCTAATTTGATTCGCTGATCAATTTAGAGATGACATTTACACATTTGTGAATTAAGGTGAATTGAGGAGAGTTCAAGTGATATGAGGGGAGATGAGGTAAAGTAAGTTGAGATGAGTTGAGTTCAGGTGAATTGAGGAGGGTTGAACTGGGATAAGGTGAGGTAATTTGAGTTAAGGAGAGTTAAAGTGAGGTGACGTGAGGTCAGTGCAGTTGAGGTTAATTGAAGTGAGGTGAAATGAAGTGAGGTGAGCAACATAACATAAGTTTAAGTAGGTGACTTCTTACTATGCAATGATTTGTTGAGATACCTGTTAGAATTCTTAATTTGTCCTTTGCTGCGGCCTTCTTAGCAGGCCATTTTAGTCTTTGTGGCCGCGAACTCAGGGAAGGAAGGTCCTATTGCTTACTGATAAGGCGTTTAGTCTCTTCACACCCGTGAACCCACCCTGCAGGAAATGGGACTAGTTTGTAGCTAACTATTAACTAACTAGGAATAGGCTGGTGGTAACTATTTATTAACCATTTCCTTTGGCCCTAACTAACTACTTCTGAAGGGGGATGGCCGCAAAATAGTGAGAACTGGTTTCCTCTGCATGCGATGTCAATTAACTTCTAACTAGCCACTTTTGGACATAAAATAACAATAAAAAAAATATTTATATTTTTTATTTATTTACTTTATTTTATTACATTTCATATTTGTTTACATATTCTGCTGTAGGTGGTTCCACATTCGAACACCGCCAGACATAACTTCTAAATTGTAATATAAAATTTCGCTCTTCCTTTTATTTGTCCTGAATACGAAAAAGAATCTGCGAAGATCAGAAAACACTGTATTGAAAGTAGTTTTTGTATGAGGATATTTAGATAGAAAAATGTAAAAAAAACAAACTCCTGATAACGTCTGCATGACTCCTGCACGACTTTACAACTAACTTAAAGTTAGTTTTATCATAGCTAATGGAAAGTTAGTTATTTATCGAACTCCCGCAGAAAAGCTTACTAGAAGTTGGTTATTTTAATCAATTGATATTATTTTCTGCAAGGCAATGCCTGACTATTGCTTACTATCCGGACATTTTCATTGTGATGCGATGGCGTCGGCCTGCGCTTGGAATATACTAATTGGGTATTGCTATCGTTGGTCTTGGACCGCGAATTTCAGCTCCAATGCCATCAGGTGCAGTGTTGCTGTTGTGCGACTAAAAGGGCAATTTGACCCTTTTTAAACGACAATACCCTTTGAGCAGACTTTTTGAAAATTTTGATTTTTTGACCCTTTTCCAAAATTATGTGCGACTTTTGTTCCTTTTCATAGATTTTTGTTTATAGGAAATGTTAACAGAACCATGCTATTAAAAAATATTTGCTCCTGTAAGTACTAAAAACATTCATCACTTAAAACTTCTATCCTTGCAGCATAGTAGATATATGGGTATGTTTGCAACTCTCTTTTATGCAAAGCTTCTCCCACTATTTTCTTTTCAAATTCAACAGATTTATTATTTAAATAGTAACGAAAAACACAAATAATATGGAGACCCTTTTTTCGTCCATCACCCGCTTTTTGCGACTTTCTGAAAATTCTCAACCGCAACACTGATCAGGAGGTTTTCACTGGTGGTAGTTCATGATGTTTGTGTCATTCCAGCTTGCGTTTTTTCCCATAATTATATTTTAAACTTCCTTTCGAAGCTAAGAATTCTGCAGATATCATACCGGGTGAATTGGTTTAGGCTTAGGTTATCTGGGCACTGAGAGATGATACTACTTTATCTATACCACAACTTTCTCTTAGCGAACGTTTGACTGCCTGTGCTCTATGCTGAGGTGCAGAGCCGTGAGCTCAAGAATAACCAACATAGCCATCGTGGGGACACACACACGCAAGAAGTTGCAGTTTCGTAAGGGCGCTGTTACGCAGGCGATCATGTGATCTCTGGTCATCAATTGTTGTTGCTTTCTATAGCGGGTTATAAAATTCTTATAAAATAGTTGGCAGCGCTGCTGGTCATGCAGTTCAGTTCTCTCTTTCGCTCACAAATTTTTCATTGTGCACTGAAAGCAACAACAATTGGTGACCAGAGATCATATGATCGTCTGCGTAACAGCGCCCCAAATTAGTACCTAGATTGAAACTTGAACCACAGGCCACTGCGCCATAAGTTATCATTGGCTTGGCAATCATAGTATACATCAATCTGAATGTACGAGAGCTGTAGTCCCAACCATTAGTGCTCTTGTGGCTCTGGATGTCATCATACAGACGTGTTTCTTCCATAAGAGTTTTGGGCCGAGCGTGATACCCAAATACTAATCACACTGCCGAGACAGTACCAACCTCTGTGCCATTGATAATTGTAGTTCTCAATCCGGGTTAGGTTATTCGCCTTGAGCATAGAACGATAGATGTTTTATTTGGATTTACATTGCGACCCACATACACACACCACTTCTTTGTTATCTTTAGTGTTCTTTGAATTATGTCACAAAGGAAGTTCTAGAATTTTCCTCTTGCTAGTATGACTATGTCATCCGCGTAGGCTTGGCACGGGATTCCATGGCCTGATATCGTTTGCATCTCCGGGCTCCAAAGGAATGGTGATAATACCTCTCTAGTAATAATTTTTTTTTTTAATTTGTCGTATTTTAGAGTCCTGGTCTAGGTATGGTGGATTTACTAAGTATAAAGTGACACTTATTAATAAGTTAGTAGATTGTCTGTGGGCTTTAGTCTTTCACACAAGATGCTCGAGAGATCGTATAGATATCGCGGCAGTTGGCGCATATGGCAGGGAAACCGTTATTGTTGATTTGACAGAGCACAGTTGATTCGTGGAGTCAAGTTTATCTTCTGTACTTTTTCCAATGTCAATCCGCAGAGTGAAAAGAGAGAGTCTTCCCACCACTTGTCTTAAAACCTTCTTTAATCACCTAACTTTCTGATAAATCTTTCAGTCGTTTTTCCGCTGGAGAATTTTTTAAGCCTGTCGCACTCACATATATCACATTCTGGCTTTTCTTTCGCGGTTCCTCTTCAGCTTCCTATATCAATTCCTCGTAGCATCGGCGTTTTTAGACGTATCTTTTCTTTCAACTGCGACGTGACATTCCTCGTAGTGCCCATTTTTCTTTCGGGGTCGCTAGATTGAGTCTACGTCTTCGACGGTGGTACATAATGGGCAGAATGAGTGGCGTCACTGCTCGGATATGTCAGTTTGTTGAAGAGTGTTTTCAGAAGCTTTCCTTGTGTTTCTGTACGCACATTTTCCATTGGCGGAATAATTTAGTGGCCTATTAAACCTTTGTTCTGACGGGGGGAGATAAAGATGACTTCCACCAAGCATAATTTTAATATCTTGGCAGAAGCAGCGCTCGTAAATATTCCCCAAACGCTGCTGAAAACCATTTTTGGCTGCGAAAATCACACCTTCAGTCTAAGCGGGGGACACAAAGGAGTGAAATGTTGAAAATCTTATATGAATGCGGATTGTGGACAAATTATCGTCCTCCGGGGTGGTCGACACCTCTTGAAAATAGACTATATCGCGCATCTTTTCACGTTCAAGGCAAGGTGGCAAGGTCTCACATTTGTTTGCCTCCATTGCATTTATTGGGTGGCGGTTATGTCAGCCTTAGGGCCGGTTTCTCCATCTCTGGTTAACACTAACTCCCCGGTTAAACATTGTTATCGACGTTCTAACTCCATGCATATAACAGGGAGTCGATAAGGTCGGTAACGATGTTTACCGGGGGATTAGTGTTAACCGGAGATAGAGAAACCGGCCCTTAGTCTTCCCTAGGACATCAACCAGCCGTCTGGAGACACATTCTTCATTAAAGGTACATACTGTACAGGTACATGCGCTTAAATTGTAGTCCATTACACGTTAGTCGTGATAGTCTCCAAAATAAAGGGTCTTCGTTGGCAGGGGATTTTTACACGGCGGATCGGAAACACAGCGCCCAAAAAAATAACGTTGGCACTCGAAAGACTGTTACCACTGCTGTCAGGAGTGCGGATGTGGCGAGAGTTTTTGCAGAGAAGGCTCATTATACTCTTGTACCATGAAACGAAGACAAACGCCGGACAAGATCATCTCGCCAAGACTGGCTTTCTACTCTGGTAACTCCAGAATTCCAGTCGCCGCATGCTGCGCCACCAAGAATTAGATCCACACAGGGCATTGGTCAAACGTTGCTTAATAAAATGTCTATCCTTTGCGCCAGTTTTGATAATGATTGTCTGCTCGTCTATTTCTTATTCGCACTGCTGTTTTGTGGTAGAGTAAGGAGTTTTAGAAGTCGCGAAGGAAGCTTTTAAACCGGGCCCCTAAAACAAATACTGAGGTGGACTGGCAACGCTGCCACCGCCTTCAAAGGGAATATAAGAAGAAAATTCGTTCTTCGAAAACGTCTTGGCTCCTAGGTACTTTGAATGGAATAGCTAAGCTGTTGAAAATCATTCTCAAATGCCAAACTCCTATTGCTTTCACTCAAGGAGATAAGAAGTGAGGCTGTCAGTTCTTTCGGAGTCTTACTTACTTTTACTTAAATGATGACCACACATTTCCCTGTCACGATTGGATTTTGTGCGCGAAGGAATGGTTTCTTGATAGAACTGTGGCAAATGACGATGCCAAATTGTGATGGCTATTGTACCCAAGGAGGAATTGAGCTTTTGGTAATAAGACTAGTTGATATCATCTTTACATCTGAAATTCTAAATCTAAAAGCTTCAGGCCTCTTAGCATGCTGTCTTTCATGCTGAAATGGCTGAAGAGTTTGTTTGAGTTGCGTATTCAGTTCGCTCACAATGTCAAACAATCTTAAAGTGAGACTCATAGTACATAATAGGAAAGATGCTGAGTTTATTTATTATTTTCATTAATAGAGTTCAATTAATATTAGAAAAAAACGATTATAGTTTACACATATTTAATCAAATTCAAAGCTACTTTAGTGATTTTGTTTAATCATAATATTTACGACTATGAACGCTCCGCTCACGATCTCGATCTCGATGTGACGTCTTCGATTTGGTTGTCCTATGAGAACGAGCACTCACATGACTGTGGGAACGCGAGCGCGAACGATATGTCGAACGTTTTGAAGAGGATTTCGAAGAGATTGAAGACTTTGTACTCTCTGAAATTTTCGCTGGCTTCTTAGTAATCCAAAACTTCAAAACAAAACAGAGTTCGGCTTTGAAGGCCTGCCAGGGTGTGGTCTAAAAAGTGGAGGTACATTTTTTATTTTTTTTTCACTTTTTAAATTTAAAGAACAAAACCATTACTTACTTGCTCTTCCACTGCGACAGTTTGTACATTCCACAAGAACTCGCATAGTCCAATTATGAAGGAGACCAACACGCCAGCGCCGAGCACAAGAAAAACGCCACCCAGCTCAATAATAGAGAGCTCATCACCATCGACTTCAATATATTTAACACAACTAAAATTATTTCTCGGCGTCCACCAACGGCGTTTGAGATTGAAAAGTTCGCCCTTCTCACTGAGTTGTAGCAGCGAGACGCTCAAATTTGAACGATACTCAGCGCCGAGCGGCACAGCCAAGGCGTAATGCTTCTCGCCAATTTGACCACCAACTTGCTTCAGATCGCAGCTGCGCTCAATGTTGTATGACATGGAGGTCGTTTCCATGAGAAAAGCATAGCTACCCTCACCTTTGCGCACGCGATCCACACCTTCTTTGTTGCTCGACGTGAAAGCTGATGGCGTGAAGGAAATCATTTGATTCCAGGCTTTCTTATAATCTGTCTCATTTGATTCGGAAAAGAACACCGAAGTGCTGCCACCTGCCAATGTGCCGTATTTAATTTTATTCTGATCGACAAGACTCTCGAGACTATCGAATTCACTCTGTAACTTATTGTTTGTTAGCGAAGCAGCCAAATTGGCGATATAGGCGTTGACCATCATCAATGTAAAGAACCACCACATGCTGCTGAGGATGCGCATTGGGGGACCTCTATTACAGTGGGGACATGCAAAAAATTTAGAGCTTTGCAGATCTACTAACAATTTAATGCATTCACTCACTTGGGAAGTATATCGCAACCTTGCTGCATAATGGAGCCAATCATCAACCAAAATGAGTTAGAATTGTTCCATATATTTTCAAGTTCTTCGGGGTCGGGATCAGCTGGATTGGGATTTGTCCACTCGTGATGTGAGAATCTGCAGAAATAAGGCAACGGATTGTTATGACGAAATTGAAGCATTGCAGAAGGAGAGACAGAGAAAAATATATATTTATATAAAAGGATACATGAAAAAAGGAGACACTGCACTGCATCCCCAAAAATCCATTAGCCGAACTCCAAATTTTAAAAGCCCAAAGTACACTAAAATAAATTACGAAATTTCGTGAAATTTTACGGCAAAGCTCGAAAACTCCGAAGGTAGGTATTTCCAAAAAGGACTCTTGGACAAATCCCGAAAATGCCCAAAAATTTCCAGCGACTTCTTAAAATACTGAATAAGTCTAGAAAAATCACGGAAAATCGCAAAACTTCCCGAAAAATCATAAAAAGTCCCAAATAAGACACCAAAGATCGCGAAAAACTGCGAAAGATCCAAATATATGTAAATACCAAGTAACACAGTCAAGAAGAGTGCCAAAAAAAAAAAACAGAAAAATAAGACAAAATAAGACAAAATAATATCTAAGCTCGGAAAATATATCCCCTAAACTGCCGAAAAGTCTTGGAAAAAATTTTAATATAACGAACAAAATTTAAAAATTCTTAAAATCTCCGAATAAAATGCAAAACATTTTGAAAATTCCTAAAGCTCTCGAGAAGTCCTGAAAAGTCTCGAATAAAACACGAAACGCCACGTTAAGTGTCAAAACCTACAGGATTAAATTCCAGCAATTCACGATAAATCTTAAAAAGTTTCAGAAATTACGAATTTTCTCGAGAAGTCCTAACTAGTTTAAGACCCGAAACATCCGGGAATAAATGCCAACCAGTGCCGAAAGGCTCCTAGAAACCCTAATAAAAGAAAAAATGCCTTGCAAAGTCGCAAAAAACCAGAAAATGTATTCCAAAGAGCCTCGAAAAGAATTTGAACGGATTTTTGATTCACTGAAAAAATTTTCAAAAATTTCGGAGAAATCGTCAAAAGTCTCCAATTAAACACGAAATGTCACGGAAACTCTCGAAACATACAGAAATAAATGCTAAGAAGTCCAGAAAAGTTCCTCAAAAAATAGAGTAAAACAAAAAATGTGACGGAAAGTCAATAAAAAATTGGAAAATAGATCCCAAAAGTTAAATGAAATCTTGGAAAAATACCAAATTTACCAAAAATATTTTAAAGTTTGCCGAAAAAATTTTAAAACCCCAAATGCTTTCTGATGTCTGATAAGTCTCAGCTCAGGCACGTCAGAAGGCATATTTTCGAGTACATAATCACGGTCCAGACTTACATCGATCAACCAAAAAACCCGACTACCTACCGACGAGTGATCAACGGAATTCATAGAGCGTCGGTATGAATGCCGTGATAAGTGCTCAATATCAATCTATTGCAGATTCTGAGCCACGAGAGACCCGCGCTACTTTTACCCAATTACGGTCAGAATATTGTAGCCGTCTCAACAGCTACTTATCCCGACTCGACATCCGTACACCATCCACCTATCCATAACACCATCCATCTATTCACAGTTGCGTCCTCAGCTCCACCCTCTCCATTTGGTCTCAGCTCGTTCAAACAGTTCGATTATTGGGTCTACCATTAGTTGAACTTGACGACAACGATTGATGAACAAACCGACCTAGGCGGGGCTTAGTAGTGCCACCACAACAACAACAACAGTACACCCTTCTATTCCATCCCAAACTGTCCTGCATATATGCGGTGACCATATCCTTCCTATCTTTTCCTTTCATGAAAACCTCAGTTAAAAAAAAAAAATCCATTACTCACCGCGCCAACAACACAAACAACAAGGTCATCACCAGTTGGGTTAACATCATATTGTACCACACCTCTTCGGCGAAAGGATCCAAGAAGGCGAAAACATTCTTCGGCGCTGGTGGTCTCTTGTAATACAAAATACTAATACCCAGCTGCATGAAAGGCACTGTGAAATCGACTACCTTACGACGCGCCTGTGTAATCGTTATATCGCATATGCCAATCTGTGCTTGCTAGAACAATGAAATTTTGTCAGTTAATAATTGTCTAATCAATGCGCCACAACCCTCCACTACTCACATGATCAATTAACCTGCGTATAATGCCATCCCATTCGCCTGTCTCCGGGTTTGGCTTACCAGTGCGACGCTCAATGAGGAAATCATAATCGAAATCCATTATCTCCGACAGCTTCTGTATCAAATCCACTGCATAGCCTTCATACTTCTCCAAACCACGCAAGTTTTCATGGTCCTCTCTACAAAACAACTAATCGCAATCGATCGGTAATCTTATTTTTGACTATCACGCAACCAACTGGTCACCACTACTCACTTCAACATAAAATATGGTTCCTCGAAGCGTGTTGCCACTATGAAGAGCTTGCGTCCCAAGGAAAAATCTGGTGCTGTTGATGCGCTACTCACTGCCACTTGTATGGAAGTTGGTGGCGAAATGCTGCCATCGGGTTTCCAAATGGCTAAAATTTCATTTGTTGTTGGCTTGTAGATCTCCAAATTGAATTGACTGCGTTCACCGTTTTCGTCGATTTTCATATTTTCTGTTTTGAATGAAGGCTCCACATCGTCTTCGGAGATCTTTTGCAAAATAAATTAGTGTTACATTTAAAATGCATATCGAGAAATTTGAATATGCTAAATATATAGTACGTACCAGTTTCATTTCCCGCACAATTTGACGTCCAACATACCAAGGACGGCCACCACTGCCGCCACTGTAATCAAACTCACAGCGCTTTTGTGGTTCTATGAATGTTCTCATGGAGGTAATTATGTTTCGCGCGGCATTGGTAAATAATACGACCGCATCGTACATCAAAATCGGTAGGAACTCCTGGTTGTTGAAGATTTCCTGGGAATATTTAGGGAAGTATATGAAGAAATGGTTAAAAATGATAACTATACGCCCTTTCACTTTTCTTGTTCAGTGTTTTTAGGTCGTTCAGGACATAGACTACTTTCATCATCAGCATACATCTCCTTTGCTGAGCGGAATGCCAAGATCATAAGCGTACTCAACAGCCCTTCTATCTCTCGAAGTAATAGGAAGCAGTAATCCAGAAGACAATCAACAGATTAGGACAAAAATACTACTTACAACGTACCTTGATGAAAGTTAGAAGTAGTGTTGTTTCAATACGAGTAACTACGAGCATGATAAAAATATATGAAAAGGCCTTGGCATCACATGTGGGAAGGAAATGAAATAACATTGCGGGGACGCTGAGCGGTTGGATAATTGGAACAATACTGGTTAGAATCTTGTATATAGAAAGTTGTATCCTTCCACTCGGAGACAAAGTCGTCTATTGTAAGTACCATCTGTGGGTGAGTGGCAAAAGGAGTCATATTCCCCTAATCGGAATTCCATTACAAATTACAATAAAAAAGGAATAATCAAGGCATTAACCTGCTGAACTACTTGCTAACGAGGAGGTCTAAAATTCCACCATCGCTTTCTCTGTCACACAGGTAATGCATTCCGAGTCCAGCTGTTTGAGTGGATTCAATTGAAGACCTGGGAAACGACACAAAAAGTGGTTCGTACTCATTCTCATCGGATCAGCTTCTTTATCGTTGGAAGATCGATACAAATGCACAGAGTGCTGTAATGACGCAGGTAGTAACTCTTACTGCAGATCTGTTGTGTTTCAGATAATATTCCATATTATCTCTATTTAACTGCGGTCTTGAGACCCTACAATCATCTCGTTTGGTCCATTAGTCATTGCTGACGGTTAACGGTGGTTGGATGGAGTTGGCTGTCTTTTCTATTGGCATCTCAAAGACAAGACGGGCCCTGCCAATAGCTGTCTCGTTTCCCTCTTTAAATATTGCTATGCCCTGAAACCCAGCAAATAATGATGTTGGGGTATCCCAGGGATACAAGGTTGCACGGCGTTTCCGACTTTACTACTTCGGAGCCTATCATTCTTTTTAAATCCGCTTGGCTATCGATGAAAATCTACTACTTCGGAGCCTATTATTCTTTTTAAATCCGCTTGGCTATCGATGAAAATCCTGGAAAAGTTCCACTTGGCGGAAACCACTTTCACCTCCCATCTTGTTTGGAGGATGATGACAGTGCAGAACATTTTCTCTGTCGCTGTCCGGCCTTCGCCACACTTAGATGGTATATTTTTGGGACGGATGTATTGAGAATGGATACATTCTCTTTCCCTGAACAAGCTTCTAAGATTCGTAAATGAGTTTGGTAAGTTTGTAGAGGAGCAATGAATTCCCACCACTTATATATATCCTTCCTTTAAATTCTGTTTCTAAGCCTTAAGTACAATGGACAATACTGCCTGAGTGCTCGAAAAAAAATTTATTTTCTTCAATCTTTCGGCCAGCCACAATTCCATTCCAGCCGACTGGTCAGAACACCGAGCAATTCTTAAAGATAATTTTTATGTTTATTACTAGAAAAGCATTTTTATGTTGTTACTCCCTCCAAAACTCTTGTGGCCTCATTCATAAAAAATAAAATAGATTTAAAAAGCTTTATGGAGTGAAATTTTCGAAAAAAAAATCGATTTATGACGCATTCTATTATTTGAATGAGTGGGGTGCTACCTAATATATTTCCTAAGGTATTTAGAAATTAGCTAAAGTATCGACTTTCTCCTTATCAATTTGACTAAATTATACTTTACTATCTATATATACTATCTATATGGCAACCAGCCTAAAATATATTTTCTGCAGTAAAATTTCTTAAACCTCTTTAGTTTGTTACCGGTATTGTAATATTTCAATTACTTTATCAATTTGATTAAACTAAATTTTCAATAAGGTGGCAACCCTACACAAATATACTTTCAGCAGTAAATATTCTTAATTGTCTTTAGTTTGATACCCAAATTTCTAAGTTTAATTTATCTTATCAATTAAATTAAATTAAAAATTTCAAACAGTCGTTTGACAGCCATATTGCAATATTTACTTTATCTTATTAATTTACTTAAACTGAAATATTCAAACAGATGGCAACTCTCTAATTTTTTTTTCTCCATATATTTTAAGTTAGACCTCTAACTTAAGAGCGGGTAAAAACTAATACATACATAAGTCTATAGCCTAATTACTGACTCTCATTGCAAAAGAAAACCTTCATCAATACTCACATCAATCGGCCGTATGCGTATCTTCTTTCGTCCATAAGGATTTTCATCCACTAATTTCACACGCACCGAGGTAATATTGGCCTTGTAGTCTGCATTATACATGCTTCTCAGCGGCGAGTTATGTGTGTTCAAGTAAGATAGAAACCAGTACTGGAAATAAGAAAAATTATTTAAGAAAACTTCTTACCGAAAATAGTATGTAAATACATTCACTTATCCACTTTGCCTACTGCCACTCACCCGAAACGAGCCCAATAACTTAAATTCCAATGCAGTTTCCAACAAATTTTGCAATGAATCCTCATGACAATCTAAGATAATTCTATGTTCATGAAAGGTCTCGCTTGCCTCCTTCCAAAGTACGCGCAAATCCTGCACATAATCGCCAATGTAGCGCAACTTGAGAAGATCATTATTTAGTGATTGTATATCCATAAGGTCCAATAAGCGGGCAAGACCTGGAAGATGGTAGTAGATATTATATGTATGTATGTATGTATATCCCCCACAATGGGATCACAAAATTTGCACGCACCCTCCTTGGTTTCGTAGACAATCGTAAATTGTTCCCACTGATAGTCAGATTTAATGATACCAAAGTAAGCCTTTGAGATCATCGCTACAGAAGGCGCTACATTGACAGTCATGCGATTATTGAGACGCCATTGTAAGGTGGATTGAATTTTCAAGTCGAATTCCATGTGCGGTATGCCAGTGGCATTGGCTATGACGGCTACAATATCTGTGGAAATTAAAATAATTTACCTCAATAAATTAGCATGTTATTGTATCGATTGTTTGTGGAAGCTTGAGGGTTTTCACACTTGAGGTATTTTTGTTGTAAGTGTGTAATATGCAGCAGTTAATTTATTTATTTTTCCAAAATGCATTCCAACAAGTTTTTAAATGCATGCATGAACATATTTACATACAACGCCGTGGCATGTCTTATATACATACAGGCATACATACTTAAGTTATAAAAACCAAATCATTGCAGCAACAATGTTAGCGCATTTTTCGTCGCATTTTATTGCACTCACCACTAGACGCCTTTGAACTTGGTCCAAAAATAGCAGCAACGCCATCTGAAATCAATTCACAAGCTGAAATGTTTCAAAGAGACAGTTGAGCAATTTCAGATATAAAAATTAACAATCATTTTTTTTTAGGCTTTTTAAACAAATTTAGTTGGAAATATTAATGTTAATGAAATTTAAAAAAATGAACAAAATTTTTGCCGACTTTTTTAAATTTTTAGTGATTGTGACATAAATTTAGGAACCTAGGGGATAAAGCACTGCGACCTTAACTCTTTCGGAACCAAGGGAAACATATTTCCCAAAAAGTTATTCCACTGATAAGGAAATTGTGTGAGTTTTCCGTAGTTTTATGTTTTCTATTTTTAGAATGTCCCCCATTAATATATTTTTATCACGAAATTTAAAAAAAAAAATATATGTACCTGATATAAAAATTAAAAAAAAAAATTAAATCATATTTTTCTGGAAAATTTTAAGTTATTAGAAAAGAAAAAATGACTTTTGCGATAAAAACCTAACTTAAGATTAAAAGATTTTTTTTTTAGGAACAAAATATGTTTACATAAATTAAAACAAAAATTTGCTTAAGATTAGGTTAAGTTAGGTAGAACTGGCTGGCTAGTAAGAGCCTCATATAGACAGATTTATTTTTTTTGTTCATAGTGTTATCACTAAAAACGACCATTCAAGAATCCAAGAAACCTTCTTAGCAAATTTTAGGATTTTGTGGAACCCTCCCTTTGTTGCTTGCTCGAGGTTAATGAGGAACGCCTCCGTAAAGCAGCTCAGGCACAAATTTGCCAGCGCTGGACAGTCGCACACTATGTGCTTCACCGTTTCTTGATCAATTTCACACTTCCTTTAGTTATAGTAAGCTAACAAATTGTGATCAGTTATGAGACCCACCAGAATTCTACAATCGTTCCTTGTTATCTTAAGTATAAGTTTTGTTAATTTCAGGTCAAGTGACGTAAGCATGGCCCTGGATTCTTTGCTTTCATGCTGTTGTGACCACTTTTTATTAGCCTCTTGGAGCATGCCTAAAGCAGGGAGATAAGAATTTCTATCGTGACTGCATTATTTAATGGCACTCCTTCTTTTGCTAGAGTATCCACCCTTTCGTTTCTTTCTATGCCCCTTCAATGCCCTTATGCCTAGGTATTTAACCAAGGCAAGTGAATTTTCCTAGCACTTTTAGTTCAATTCGGCATTCTAGGACACTTTTTGAGGTCGTCGTATTTCACGCTATAAATTTTATGGCTGCATGAGCTGCATTTCAGTTACTGAGAAACTGCGCTGCTTTCTTTACCGCCGCGACTTCCGCCTAGAAGATGCTGCAGTATTTTGGTAATTTTAACGACTTTTTTATTTATAATTCTTTGCAATAGGCACCTGCTCCCACGCCATCTGTTGTTTTTGAGCCGCCTGTGAACACGTGAATTCCACCGCCTCCTGCTTGCAGACCCTTGCGCCATACATCCTCCTCAATCGTTCCTGACAAACTTTCCCCAAATTGCAGACACCGGATGATATAATCTATGTTGGCCACCAGGTGGCATTAGAAAAAAAAAAATTTTTGGGAAAACATTTTTTTGCGGTAAATTTATGTCGGGAAAAATTATTTTTGGGAATAAGATTAAAAAAAAACTAGTTTTTTAGAATGTAAATGTGCGGGAAATTAGTAGTTTTTAGAAAATATCATTTTAGGAAAAAACTTTTTTTTAAGATTTTTTACGAAAAAAAAAATTTTAAGAAAATAATGTCTACCGAAAGTATAAAGCGTCTGTATGAAAATTTTATTTCTTTGAGGAAAAAACTATATTTGGATTTTGTTTGTAGAGAGAGCTCCTTTAAGAGAAAAATTAAAAAAAGTTAAAAAAATGGTGATCTTAAAATTTTTCTTAAAATTTTGCTTTTGTTTAAAATGGTTTGGCGGCAGTTGGCACAGAAGAGACGCGACCATGGAAGATAATTGAGCGAAACAATGCTTTTTACACAGTGTGCACAATCGGGTGGTCCAAAAATGCATGTAAAAAAGTAAAGTCGGAATTTTTATGCTCTCATCCCCCAGGATCCTTCTCTTACCCTTATTTTTTTATTTTGAAATCAGAAAATATTTAGAGGTCGGTCAAAGCGCTCAAAGTTTTCCATGTATTTTATGTGGGTTAAAACAACTTTTCGTAGAAATGGTAGAGAATTCTTGAAAATCAATATTTTTCGACCGGAAAACTCTGTTTCTCTTCAGGAGATACCCAATAATAATATTTTTGTAACAATTTTTTCAAAGTAACTATATTTTATAGGTCCACCAAAACCAAAAAAAAAATCTTTGGTATTAAAAAATGGCTAAATAAACAACTGTATATTGTTATCGGAAGTCTCCTGAAGAGAACTAGAGTTTTCCGATCGGAAAATATTGATAACTAGCAATTACCCGGCGTGCTTCGCTGCGCCTTAAATGTATTTTTGTGTTGTAACTCTCCCCCTAAGCTCTTATGGCCTCATTTACAAAATATTTTTAAAGAACTTTATGAAGTTAGATTTAAAAAAATCGATCTATGAAGCATTGTTTATTTTTTTTTTGAGTTAATATATTTTCGAAGGTAATTAGAAAATATGTAAAGAACCGACTTTCTCTTGGAAATTTAATTTATAATCTTATAACTGGAGTCTACTATCGCACCCTTTCCTCAAACGTGTATTGATTCAATATTCAAATAACGTATATTTATATAATTTGAAAAAATCTCCCTACTATACAAATATGTACAGCAATATTAAATAATATTTTCAAATGTTGTGAGAGGGAGTAACAAAACAAAATTACTTTTAAGGCGCAGCGAAGCACGCCGGGTATTCGCTAGTGTCACATGAAATTAACTGAGCAAAGTACAATGAATAGCTGTTAAACAATGGCACCATCTACTTTAAATGAAACATACTTATTTTCGTGGGGGATACTCACACACCATATACTTTTCTATTGAAATTTTTCCTGAATTTTCCTAGCTATAAACCTCCAACGAATGCAAAACCGTGAAAATCGGTTCGTGCGTTCTGGAGTTATAGCGTCAGGAAGGAAAACCCTACTTATTTTTATATTAATTTTTATATTAAAGAAGATTAAAGAACTGTCCGCATTACTCAATTTTATTTTTCACTAAAACGGTATTCATGAATTTTTTAATTTTTTTTTTATTTGCTTCCGCATACTTTTGACATAACAGCTTTCATTTTATGCCGATATTAAACAAATACAGCCTAAGTTTACCCGGGTCCACGTTTTGGTCTGTATCTCGTGACCCAAGTCACCCAGCTATATGAAAAGTGCTCAATCTTAAAGCATTCATGAA